>NC_142526.1:2030000-2140000 GCF_964205215.1 Stylophora pistillata | reverse complement strand
ATTTGATTTGGAACCCACCTTTTTGTATCCTGTTGTCACTTGCTACCTGGTTATCTCGTTAGTTGCTCTCGTTGGCAACCTCTCTGTCTGTTACGCCATACTCGCCGACAGAAAACTCCGCGACAATCCTACAAACCTCTTGTTGTTGTCTTTGGCCATCTCGGACCTTCTCACAGTAACCCTTGTCGTGCCATTTGACATCGAATCGCTTTTATTGCATGGACTGTGGAAACACGGAGAAGCTTTCTGCATAAGTTGGCTTACAGTGTACCTTATCACTGTATCTAGCTCGATTTTGACACTTTTAGCCATCAGCGTGGATCGATATAACACCCTTCGTGATCCTCTCGCTCGGTTTCGACGTTCGCATTTCATGACCAAGAAGAGAGCTGTAACAATCTCCCTGCTAATCTGGATTTACTGCATTTTATGGTCTCTGCTTCCCACCATTGGGTGGCGAGATGGAACTATAGAGCCGATCTTGAAGGGAGCATGTGTAATACCATACACTAAGGTTTACCATATGCTCAGTTCTCTCTTAAATTTTATACTCCCATTGCTGGTCACATGTTTGTTTTATATCCTGATTTATCGCATTGCCCGCAACCATGGAACCAAGGGTAACAACGGCGCTAGCTCACCGTCAACCAAACAGACTACTAAAGAAGGACGCAAAATCTATTTGAAGAATATCAAAGCAGCCAAGACTACTTCGATGTTCGTCTTGGCCATTTTCTTCTGCTGGCAGCCATACGCGTATTTCAGCATGGTGGTCACCTTGGGTGCTTTGAATCCAATTTCTTACGAAGTTTTCCTGGTGCTGCTGATGCTTGGCTATCTTAACTCGGCGCTTAATCCGTTTTTGTTTACCTTCCAAAACAAACATTTTAAAGCTGTACTGCTAAAGCCATTCTCTTTATTTTGGCAGCCCTGATTGGTTCGCTGTTATAATTTTCAACTGGAGCTCGACGAAAAATGAACATCGTCACAATTGATCTTACAGGTACGCGGTCCCTGAGCTCCCCGCAATCAATTGTGACGTCATTAAATAGATTCGAATCTCCATGGTTTATTTGGGAAAGATTTGCTACAGAAACGTTTTAAGAGCCGATGATTTGCTACATTTAGGTTTTAAGAGCCGATGATCCTTCATGCTCTTTCTACCTCTTCATACTTTTCTTTGTCTAAATCACGCGGACAAATAATATCTCCTTTAAGGTCATCAAAGTTGATGTGGCCCCAACAACAAGCCGTCTCGTCCAATAGTCTGACGCGAGCTATTTGACCAATATATTCTTCCACGTCCCAGCTCTTGCGGTACATTGTCTCCTCACAGTTGCCTGTCTCTTTTCTGACGGTCTAGCAAAAAACACAAACAGCTTCAAAGGTGAAAGCAGGGAAATAATCTTGTCTCAGCTACTGTGAGACTGAAGCTTAAAAATTTACAAATAAAGTAGTAACAGATATAGGTTTTCCTTGTATGCTTGCTATTTAAGAGAGTGAGGGAAAAAGAGGGGCGGTTGTTTGACATTACGGCCCATGGGATGGGCACTTAGTCAAGGAAAGTCGCTTATCAGAATATGGACGTTTATTCAAGGATATACGGTATCTTCATGCGTTTTTGCACGAGACGAGAAGATCACTTTTTCTTAAATTAATTTTAGTCTATATAGGCCACACCTATAAATAACGCAAACAAAGCTTTGATCTTAAAGGATTTGCAGTGAAGGCCGAAGGCCAATAGTTAAGAAAACAGCAACAACAAAACGAAGAAAACAAAGCCAAAAGAGGTGGAAAGAACTAATTCTACATAATCTAATCGTACTCACCTGGTTGTTGACAATTAGCTCCACCCGAATAACGCTTACGTTACAGCCCCCACCAATGAGAAACGAGATATCTTTGCCAACGATACGGAAACAAGGAGAAGTCAGAGTTCCCCGAGGTGGGTCGCTTCCGTCTGGGTGCTGCCCTCCTGGAGGAGAACTTTTCCTGGGTCGATTCTCAGCTCCACCTACCCACCAGTCCCCTTGCAGCTTGGCGCTTTCTCTACCGCGTGCGATGGGATTGTCACCAAATGTTGGCTGGTAAATGAAAGCTGTGCCTGTCGTTTCCCATCCGCCGATTCCATCTTCAAAGTCAAAGTTGCAGGCTGCGCGATATAAACAGAAAAAAAAATCACAATAATTGAAAATAAACGAAAACAATTAGAAGGAAAACGCCAAAATCAAACTAAATCGAATTTTTTAATCATGCTGTTAACTGCTGGTTTTATAACTTAAAACTTCAACGAACACACTTCGATGAAAACTTTAGATCTTGTTAAAGTTGCAAGAACACTTAAAAAGGTAAAAGTAGGATTGTTAAGGCTGGTTAAAACTTTCTTCACTTTTTTTGGATATAATTAGACAGCAGTTTTCGTGGGTGCTTGTGCAAAAAAGAATAAAAGAAATCTCAACACAAAGTTCCACTCCCAAATGACTACAAACCTCTTTCGTTCAAACGCTTAATATAGAACCAAGCAGGATCTAAGCGTAAACGTCCAGACCTCGCCTCTTTGGTGCGGTTGTTCAATTCGCAGATCTTC
Source organism: Stylophora pistillata (assembly GCF_964205215.1). NCBI lineage: Eukaryota > Metazoa > Cnidaria > Anthozoa > Scleractinia > Pocilloporidae > Stylophora > Stylophora pistillata. The sequence continues at coordinate 2,137,413 of NC_142526.1, read as the reverse complement.
TCCTTCCTGTTGTAGTTAAAGCTTTGGCAGGCGATTTCTCGTTCGCATCGGACATCACAGATATGGGGAGCTGATGCGGACATCCTTGAAAACACGAATCCTTCAAGTCTCATACCTTGAATGTTGATCTCTGTCCTGCACTGGCCATTGGCAGATGCGCAGTCCAGAATTGAAGCGAAGATTACGAGACGAATCATGTCTCCCTGCATTTTTCCTGATCAAAATATTTTAAGAATACTCAACGAAATGATGAGATATGCTTTCTTTTAACCCTTTACAACTCAGCATCAGTATGTATCTGCTTCATGCTGTTCCTTATACGTTTGGTCCAGCAACAACGCAGCGATACCTTCGGAAAGAAATTAGAAGCTAGTCACCCTTTGAAATCAAAGGATTAACGAAGGACTTGTATCTGCCAATTATAAAGCTGAGCTGTTTTCTGAAAAAAGTAAGATCGTTTAGTCTTGTAGTAATTGCCGGCCAGCTTTAATCGATTCAAAAAAGAAAAGAAGATTTAAAAGAAAATGCGGTTCCCCCCCACTCGCTCCTTCTTTTCCACTTGAATTATGGTTAGTTTCTGAGTTTAGTGACACCATTTACCGTTTGTGTGTTACAAATCTGAGATAAAAGGCTACTTGTGCACAACTCGATATCAAACTTTAGATCATTCGATTATTTTCGTGCATTAAAATACACTTAAGAATTAACATTTCAATTTAAAAAAAACCTCCATTGGCTAAGATGTTTGACTCCATACAATTCGTGCAGTTTCAACCATGGATATATAAAACCGTAAATCTGCATTGCGTTCCCTTGCAGCATTTTGGAAAATTTCTAGTCACTCCATGGTGTCCACAGATCAGTAATATGTCAAGGAAAAACGAATTACCTCAAGGACGTCAAGAAATTGGGAATTTACTTTCACTCAAAAAATTTACATATTTGAAAGAAGTCGGGGAAATGTGAAATTTTATGTAAACATGACGTCCTTCATCTTGTCATGGCCGTCTTCATGTGAAAGCTGGTGACGCTTTCCATTTGGCGATTTCGATATTACTCACGTACATTGCTTCGAAGTTGGTTGATTCCTGACTAGCACTTTCCCTCCTCTTTCCAATGGAAGTTCAAGTTGGTTTATGATTTGATTTTCAAGGCTTCTAACGTTTTAAATCTACGGTACATTTCACGGACTTGAAAGGAGTTGGATTGGTAAAATATTGTCTAAAAGATCATCGATCAATTTTCCATGTTACCTCGAGGATCTACCAAAGCGTGTACGTTTGACAACCTGAAAGCGTTGATTTATGGCTGGAGAAGATGGCATTTGTCATGGAGGATGGCATTTTTTATGGGGAATGCCAGGGAATTGCAAAAATCGTAACAATAATGCAATCATGCTCTCATTTCGTTTGCAAGAGTAGTTATAGAAATCTTGATTATACGAGCAATTCCACCTTATTATACACTTCTCAGGGAAATAATTTGTGGCACAGATCAACGGAATCGAAGAAATTTTTAACACCCCGAGTGATTGGCATTTGAAGCCCTTTTCTTGATTCTTCTCTTGCCCAGCCACTGTTCAATTTTCGGCTAAAACACAATAATTATAAGGATTTAAAGTTCACCGGTGCATGATAAAAAACACTGTTGCTCGAATATAATTTCATGATAAGAAAAAGAGGTTCTTACCATATGAAAGGCAATTCACATTCCACATGTACTGTTTTGCATGGAGCAGCTGCATGTAGAAAGATATTTTGTCCCTTTTTTTTGTTTAATCGTTAGTTGACGTAATAAATCAATGTTTGAATTTCCGCTGTAGTTAAATTACATTTCTGAGAAATTATCACGTACTTGGAGAAAAAAAAAGTCTTTCCCCATTGAGGTACACTCGAATTCCTTTCTCCTGCCTCAAATGCTGGACAAGCAGAAATTCACTGCTTTAATCATGGCCTAAAGGTAAATTTTAGACAAAAAATATTGAAATAGCATTATTTATCATCAAATAATCAGATAATGCAGACAATTTTTATGTTTTTGTCATTATCATCATTGTAAACGATTGATCCCACCAGGTGAATGATAACTTGACGAGCCCGCCAAAAGTGAATCCCTTATTTTGGAGTTTGGCTTTCAGTAATGACTAAAAACAAAAACCAAAACGTTTTTTACCCTTTTGGCTAGTCGCTCTCTTTTATGGAATATTTAAAGCATTTGCATACAGTTGGCAGGCAAAACCAGCCATACCCCTCAAAATAAAGCTACTTGTGGAGCAGGTGAAATTCTGTTAAAAATGTTTCAATTATTATTTAATCATGTATTTCCTCCATTGAAGGGTATAAGAGTATTACAGAGTTGCCGCTGTTACGAAAATGAATTAAGTATATGTATATTGCTTGCGCAACTTAGGAAGTACAAGTAATATATGGCCAATAGTTCCTAATATATCAGTGATATATGTGTGACACTGACAAGGAAGCAAACAATAGACCACTTTCATAAATGGCTGCCGGATTAATATTCTTTTGTTTAAATTTCAATTTGCCCTAGTGGCCTCGCTTGAGATAATGTATTCTTTTGAATTTTGTACTGGAGAACGAGGCCACCCAGGCAAATTTATATGTAAACAAAAAAATTTTAATCCGGCAGGCGCCATTTATGAAAGTGGTATATGAGATGGGATAAAGTTTTCTATGTAAGGTTTTAGAGGCGCTCTAATCAGATTTACTTCATTCTGCAAATCATGAGTTCGTTTCTCCCTCTGTAGACTAAAAAACATTTGTTCTTTATCGTTCTCCTCCACCACATTTGTTAAAGGCTTGTTTTACCCACGCCAGTCATTTTCATAATCACTTTTCGTTTGATCTAACTAGCTAGTGCTAGGCACTGATCCCTTTGAAAATTTACAAAAGTAGTTTTTAGAATTTTCCAACTTTAAGCTTAAGTATTTTTCTTACAAAGAGGAGATCTCCAACCGCAATAAACCGATAATTGTAAGAACCTCCACTAGTTCTACAAATCTTTGGAGAAATTACCTGATGAAGTTCCGAGGTTAAGAACAATGAGGGAGAATCTATATTCTAATATGAAAGAACCTCTTATAACATACATACATACCTATATTAATTGACCACTCACCAAGGGGGCTTTTCAGGGCCGGCTCCCACCCAGCAACCACCCCAGGGGAGGACAGCCATCACACAGTGATCTCTGTGTGGGAAATTAACGTCTCCTACCCCTTACCCTGCAGGAGACGGGATCTCCATTTATTCGTCCCTATCCGAGAAGACCAGAATATCTAACCATTTCTTTACGTTGTAGAAAGGTAGCTCATTCTTCTCACTTGTTTTAAGACCTTGAGTGTTGTTCCAGCCGGGGCTCGAACCTTCGACCTCCCGCACAAAAGTCCAGCGCTCTATCCATTGAGCTAACTGGAAGGCGGTTACATACTACACAACATACTACAATAGCAAAATTCATCAACGAATCTTGTTTTAAGAGCTTGAGTGTTGGTCCTGCCGGGCTCGAACCCTAGACCTCCCGCACAACAGTCCAGCTCTCCATCCATTGAGCTAACTGGGAGGCGGTTACATACTACATAACATATTGCAATAACAAAATTCATCAACGAGTCTGTTTTAAGACCTTGAGTGTTGGTCCGGCCGGGGCTCGAACCCTCGACCTCCCGCCCAACAGTCCAGCGCTCTATCCATTGAGCTAACTGGGAGGCGGTTACATACTACATAACATACTACAATAACAAATTTCATCAACGAGTCTGACACAGTGACTGTGCGTATCTTTGCTAACACAAAGCAAGTACTATACTTGGTCAAAAGCTGTTTAACCATACTTTCAAAGTAACTATTTGTGGAAAACCTGACTTGAGGTGGTAAGCTACTTACCCAAGCCGCTCTGTCTTCTGTTTTTCTTGTCTAAATCGTGAGGACAAATGATATCTCCTTTAAGGTCATCAAAGTTGATGTGACCCCAACAACAGCTCTTCTCACTTACGAGTCTAACGGTTTTCTTTTGTTTTGACTTATTTTAAAAATTCGCATTCAGGTGGTGTGCACACGTATAAATCTAAATATAGAGCTACTTTAAGAAACGGTGGAATTCAGATCACAAATAAGAAATACATAATTTGAGCTCAAGGAAAAATGGTCAACAGACCTCTAAAATTGTTCGTTTTGCTCATGTACCACTATACTAAATGGTCATAATTCCCACAATTATGACCATTTTCGAGGAAATAATAAAGTTTACTTTGAATTAGCGCCTGATTACACCCAGATAAACACACATAAATACATGAATAAGCGAGTACGCTGTTTACTTCTAAGGATGTCTAATAATTGGCATTTCGCCTGGGAGATCGAGTCACAGAAAGGGTGATAGCAATCTTTCTTTCCCAACCTGCTTGTGCTGGTAAACCAAAGAAATTTGAGCAAAAACGTTTTGTTCGTATTTATTGCAACTGTCTTCCTTTTGCAAGCCCATCACTATGGCTTTTCGAATCGAGTGCTTCATTCACTTATTATAAGCATTAACGAGGCTACATTAAAATTTTCCAAACAAAGTAACGTTATTTCATCTCCCCTTTATCAAGCACCAAGAGATTAAACAAAGCTTAAAAATATTTTTTTGGCGCTTTATATTTCATTGGAGGTGAACGACTGCCTTTATTCGTGTAAACATATACACTTTCAATTCAAAGTGACTTTTCGAGCAAAGAAGAATTATCAAAAACCTTTCCAAACTTCTTACTTCTACAAAAACGTCAACAGTTACGCAAAAAATCTTCAGCCTGCTATAGCTAACTTCTTACATCAATACGATTCACTAGTTACTGTAAGATTTTATAGGGAAGCGCTCAGGCTTCATCACTTCATTTGCTTTAAAACCGAAAGTGAATTTGTGTAATTTATAATCAGTCAAGTATTTGTGTTTGCTTAGTTCAAGAAGCCTTGGAAACATTTTATTTTCTGTAGACGACCTTGGGTTTGGCTGTAATTAAATGTGGTATTTTAGGGTTAAAACCAAACTATTTTGTCCGCAACGTAAAATGATATTTATATCAAAAGAGAATTATTGGATATCTCTGTGCGCGAGAACGTTTGTTAAGCTAAATAATATGTATTAATAAATTTTAAAGTCCTTCTGTATAATAACTAAAGATTGAGCACTGCAAGAGTCAAATAAAAGATCAATATTCCACTATTCTGGAACCTGTTTTGGAAGCTGTTACTCAAAAAAGACTTTAATATCTAATCCCGAACAGAATCTACTAAGCAGTTTTTACAGATATGGATTTTGTAAAGCAAATAAAAGAAAAGTAAATATGATGCGATTGCTAGCATCTAAAGCAATCGACTGTCCTCATCATCGCATTAAACCGACCTAACGATTGTATTATATGATTAAGGCCTTCTCAGTCACGTGCATAAAACTGTTTCATATTCGGATTTTCGAAAAAAAAAAAAAAAACACAGTGATTGTGCTCATCTGCGATAGCACAAAGAAAATACTATGCTACGTCAAAAGCTGTTTCACCATACTTTCAAGGTGACTTGACCTGATAAGTTAGTTTTTAAATCCGCTTTCTCTTCAGTTTTCTCTTTTTAATAGTGAGGACAAATGATATCTCCTTTAAGGTCATCAAAGTTGATGTGACCCCAACTACCAGAACTCTCATCTACAAGTCTGACTTGGGCGTATTGACCAATAAACTCCTCTACGTCCCAGCTCCCAGCTCTTACGGTACATTGTCTCCCAGCAGTTTCCTGTCTCCTTTCTGACGACCTAAACGTAACGACAAACATAAACAGTTATTAAACCTTTGTCTCGACGATTGCTGAAATATCTAACACGACTATATCATACATTAATTTACTTACAATGCTTTAATCTTAGGGGAAAAATGCTATTTGGAAGGGGGTAAGCCAAAAACTAAAAATGTGAAATATGGAGAGCCAGACGCCAAATTGGTTATCTCGCGTACACTCCCTTAAGTTAGTTCAAAATAAGCCATTTCTAAGTCAAAAAATATTTGGAAAGTAAAACCAAACGTTTTCGACACTTGGTTGTTATCAGTGTCGAAAATGTTTAGATTTTACTTTTTAAATATATTTCTTCCCTGTAAATTTATCATTTTAAACCTAAGCGAACTTTATGGATATCACAAAGCTCAAAATGGTTTCGCAATTTTGAAAGCCAAATCTGTGATACCTTGATCAATCAAGTAAGTTGTTTTAAAAGAATCAAAAGATAAATAATAGTCAAAGGGAATAATCTCACCTGGTTGTTGACAATAAGCTCCACATAAACTTCATTTACGTTACATCCCCCTCCAATGAGAAACGAGATATTATTGTTAACGATACCAAAACAAGGTGAGGTGAGAGTTCCGTGGGGTACGTCAGCTCCATCTGGATGCTGCCCTCTTGCGGGATCGCTCTCACTGGGCCGTTTCTCAGCTCCCCCTATCCACCAGTCCCCTTGTAGATTGGCGCTTTCTCTTCCGCGAGCTGCTGGATTGTCACCGAATGTTGGCTGGTAAATGAAAGCTCTGCCTGTCAATTCCCAACCACCGATTCCATCTTCAAAGTCAAGGCTGCAGGCTATATTAAAAAAAAAGAGACAACAACAACAACAAAAATGAAAACAAAGACAAAAAAAAACACAGAAATTTTCATCCTCCCGATGATTATTATTCGTTATTCATTCCACTTGACAGTTTTGTACATAGTTACCTTTCTCGCAGTATGCACCAGTGAGTCCTAAAGGACATTTACAACGGAATCCTTTATCAGTGTATCCAGCTCGACATGTGCCATTGTTGAAACAGGGAATGTTACTACAGGGATTCTGTTGAAGACAAAATGACCTCGTATCATAAACATTCATGGCTAGTTTACTTTCCCGGGTTATCATGTGATCTCATAACAGGGACACATTCTTGCTGGAACGATCTCATGACAGGGACACATTCTTGCTGGAACAATCTCATGACAGGGACACATTCTTGCTGGAACGATCTCATGACAGGGACACATTCTTGCTGGAACGATAACTTCTCGTGACTTTTTGACAAAGTAAGAGCGGGCAAGAAATAATTACACTTTATCTTTCATTAGACCAACAACAATTGTTCATTGTCTAAATAAGTCACTTTACCTCGATACTGAGATGGCTATAATCTTCTTTACTCTGAAGGTAGGACGAGCCTGGACTTTCGTCCGAAGCATTGTTCAACTCACAAATGTAGTTCCCTCCTTTAGCTTGTGAAGGCCCAACATTTATGGACACACAACTTGGCTCCATATAACACAGCACATTACAGCTGCCTTGATGGGGCACCTCTTCAAGCCTGATCAAGTGACCCCTCATGACTTTGTCCTGTATGGGTTCTTTGAAAACAATGGATCGGCATTCTTCACCTTTTTGGTTTGCAAATGACAAAACAAGTTCAAGCACAGTTTTGGTTTAGAATAAGATAATGTCAGGGTAATATCCTTAACAAATTAATTTGCCTCGAGAGACACTCGATAACGGTTTGTTGCTGCCTTATTGTGCTCTGAGAGGTTTCTCTGCCACGTTATCCCAGGAGTTTGAAACTTCTGCATGTCAGCTTTGTACTGAAGAAAGAACTTTTCTTAGCAGGTATTATATCTGTGATTTCACCATTAGATTTTGAATGTACACTGAATCAAGTTGTAAAAACCAGAAAAGAGCTACTCGTCAAAGAAGAAAGCAATTAATCTACATCCCTTCTATAGTCGATCTTGGCAGATAGAACTATGCTATACTCTATATGTCGGTTCAAAAGTCCACTGGAAATTTAATCACTGCGTCGGGTTTTGCCCACAGCGACAATAATGGGTATTTTTCAGCGAGAAGATGTAACAATAATATTATAATTGACATTAATTTTCACAGAAGCCTCCTAAAACTAGACAAAGCAAATCCATCGCTTACAAATTGCAAAATTGACTTACCAGAACATTCAGAGGAAATCGGAATAATGATACCGCTTTGAAAGAAGAAGCTTAAAATTAAAACGGCAGCTTCGAGTTTCGTTCTACACGTTTCTGCCATTCGTTTGTTTTCTAGGATAAGAAGTTACCAGCTAAGCCTTGAAACAGCAGTTTGCATTATTTTAACAACAGCCATCTCTGTCCTGCTTAAGGTGAAAAATTGCTGTATATGACAATGTGTTTACGAAATGTTCGAAAACTTGAGCTCACTGCAGTTGGCTTTTTCAACAAAATGTTTTCAAGGAGATATTCGTGCTGTTGTTCGTGGCTAAGACAGGTGCTGCTTCAAAGATTATGGTTTATGTACGATTCTGGTCACAAAGATGCCAGCAGGGAATATCCAGTAGCTATTTAGCCAATCAGACGAAAGCAATGAGTAAAACAATTTTATTGCCTTCAAAATAGCTCTATTTTAGGATCCGTGAACACCATTTTCTGTTATTTTATCGCTTGAGAGGTAGAATGTTAAGCTCAACTGCGGCTGTTTCTCTAAATGCACTATCACTTCACAAAACATATAACCTTATGGTATAGCGTCACGTACCAAAGTTAAATAGCGGCTTATCTCTTAATGAACTTCCAACCTATTATTCCGATTGAATAACGAAGATTTCCTAATGTGAAACAAGAACTCTTTATTTTGACGGGCAATTTTAGCAAAGGCTAACAATATAACAGACTTCTTGGAAATACTGAAGTATCTAATTAATGACGCATTATTAAGTTAGTATGATGACATATCGTTGACAGCAAGGCTTTTCACGATCACGAATTTGTCGAGTCGACAAAATAAAAATTAGCGAGAGCAGGAGTCTAGCGGCGTTTTAGTTGAGGCTAGATTTAGAACGCGAAATGCGAAATGCAAGGAAAGCGAATAATTGCGTGACCGTGGCACGTTGTGTTACCCGAGTTAACAATTAACATGTTATGTGAGATTTTCCATTTTTAAGTCTTTTTTGAAGTCTGACAATAAAAAACTGCGATAAAACATTTCTTAAAATCATTTTAAGATTAAAAAATTGCTAAAAGACGAAGTTTCGACGTTAGCTAAACGTCAATATCAAGTCAAAATATGTTTGTGAGTTCCAGTCTATAAATACTTAAAAAACAATAGCTGATTAAAACCTGTAACTTAAGTAAAAGATGATTCAAAATATTAAACAAAAAGTTTCGCACGTATGGAGTCCGTCTGAATATTTAAATTAGGCTTCATTAACATTCTTGATTAAGAGCATTTCAAATACAAAAGAATCGAATTTGCCCTGACACTTTCCTAAAACTTTGAATTGGTTTTCTTTCAAGAGGTTGTTGTTACCGTGAGTTTCTATGAAATGTCTACCGATTGTTGAGTTTTTTGTGCTCAGCAATGCGTTGATGAAGGCTTCGGGCTGTGTATCCGTCATAATCTGCATCGCACAGATCACGTGAAAAAAGATAAACAACACACTGCCTATTAACAAAGTCACACTGATAAACGCTGTAAAGACTCTTTATTAAAGACAATAATACATCGTGCCTATGCCTTGTCGTCCACAACAGAAGCTCTCAATGCAGAATGTGGTAAGTTGCGCTCTATATTTAGTCAACTTGACTCTCCAATGAGTCTTGTTGATTCTGCTATCAAAAATTTTCTGTTTCGAAATACTACATCCTAAGGTGCATGTAATGGCGGTCACGTTTCATTATGCTCTCGTTTTTCCTCTCCTGTTTGCTTCCCTTTTTTACTCTTGGCTCTCATGCTACCCTGAACTGGGAGATGATTAGTCTCCACGTTACTCGTTCTTAGGAGACAACATCATGCCGCCACCTGAATCTGGCCTGGAAGCGTTTTACTCTTGTACAAGTCCAACTCGCCGCCTGACCGCCATTTGGGCTCGCCAAGAAAGGTCACGACGACAAGAGTGTTTTTCTTCCTCTTCTCCTAGGCAGAGATACTCATCAAAACCCTGGCCAGCCCGATAAAGTTCCCTTGTGGAATTTGTAGCAAACCTGTTAAGATAAACCAGAGGGGCATTTGCTGTGATTCGTGCGACCGATGGTATCACACTCGTTGCTGTCTAATTGGCGATCATATGTACGATATCCTGGCAAATTCGTCCTGTTTGTGGATATGTTGCGACTGCGGGCTACCGAACTTCTCTGATTCACTATTTAACTCGTCCATGGAAAGTAACCTTAATAATAACTCCTTCTCTTCGCTTTCATCCATTGACTCAAACCTGTCAGATCATTTCACTCCCAACTCGAAATGTGATTATATCTCTTCTCGACGAGGGAGAAAACGAAACTTGAGAAAACTGAGAGTTTTAAATCTCAATTGCAACAGTATCAAGAGTCAACAAAAAGTGGCCTCTTCAAAGCTAAGGTCGAGGACGAGAAACCTCATATCATTTTAGGAACTGAGTCTAAACTTGATGAGTCAATCAAAAACTCTGAGGTCTTCCCCTGCGACTACGATGTATTTCGTAAATATCGAATGGATGCCAATCCTGGAGGTGGGGTTTTTATCGCTGTGCATGATCTTATTATTGCAATACGTCAAGCCCAACTTGATTGTCAAGTGAAGCTCAATGGATCAAGATTGAAATGGCTAATCAGAAGCCCTTGTATATAGCTTCTTTTTATCGTCCACCAGGAAGCGACGTACAACAACTTCATGCTCTCTCTCAACCATCCATTGGATTGTTTGCATGCTAATGGATCCTTTCCTAGAATTATCATTGCTGGTGACATGAATGTTCTTGACATAGATTGGTCCAATAATACTGTAACGCCGGATTCACGGCGATTGCTGAAAGACCGAAGGTCACTTGCGAGACAACGTGTCTCGGTGAATAGAGCGCGTGTGAGGGGATGCTTTACTGATTGAACAGTGCCTGAGATCACGGAAAACCAACTGTAGTTGACGTTGAATTTATTGGCAATAATCAAACGTAAACTGAAATACAATGCAGCAAATTAATTCTTGGTAATAAGGGATTTCGCTGAAGACTGCAAGTCACGAGTCAATAGTTATAAACATTCCAATCATTATTACTGTGTGACAACGTTTATAAAACCAGCTTTTGAATGATTAACGATCAAGAACATGAATGATTCTAGACAGGTGTAGATACTGCTAACACTCCTAGTTACGATAAACGCTAAGATCTTGAAGGAAATAAAATTGCACAATGTTATAAAACGTGTTTGTATGAGCGCAATTGCAAGCGATTAGGGAACAACTGAGCAAGAAAACAACTTACATTACATTACCAGATATTCTTGTAGGAAATCGCTAGGCAAAAATCTAAGCTAGAGAGGTATAACTATACGGTTTAACACTAAGACAAACGAAAACGGTTTATACTCACAGATCGGTTCCCGATTGCACTCTAAATAGCGAAGGGTAGCTTAAGCTTTAATTTACTTGACACATATACTGTGCACGATGAACTTTAACTCTACCGTGCACGTGTAAGGGCTAGTGACGTATTGCTAAGCAACGAATTAGCGAATCAGAAAGAGTAGAGGCTAATCACTTCAAACAAAGGTTTAAATTTAGCGTTCATTACAAATACTGTAAGTAATGATCCACAATATGGTGTTTTAGTGAATCAGACATTCCTCAACGTTATTGACGATCATGGTCTCACTCAACTTGTGTCCTTTCCTACAAGGCAGGCATCAGCGCTTGACTTAGTGGTTACCAGCCATCCAGATCTGGTGGGCAACTTAATGATTTCTGATGGCATCAGTGGCATTAATGATCACATCGCTGTGACCTTTGAGTTGAATCTTACAGTCAAAATTGGCAAGAAGAAACATAGAACAGTATACAAGTTTATTAAGGCAAATCTTGACGATATACACCATGATGTAGAAACCCTCAGTAAGAACTTCTTCCAAATAGACCCAGAGAATATAAACATCGAGGATAACTGGCAGTTCTTCAAGTCAGGATTATTGTCAATTCTCCATAGTAGAGTCCCAAAAAAAAAGATCGGATAATGAAATGATTCCTCTTGGATGACTAGGGATCTCAAGAAACTATTGAGAAAAAAGAAGAGGCCTTGTAACATCTACAAGAAATCAGGGAAAGCTAGTGATAAGCTGAAGTATCGGAGTCTCCATAAACCATTAAAAACAAAGTTTAGACCAGCACAAGATCAATACATAGCAAATACTTTTGATAGTACCATGAAGGAGAAACCAAAGAAATTTTGGTCCTATATTAAATCTAAAAAACAAGATCAAATTGGCATTCCCTCATTATATGCTAATGGTAAGGTGTTGACTGAAAGTAGAAGTAAAGCTGAAGCTTTAATCAATCATTTTCAACAGATTTTCACTGAAGAGGATTCTTCGTCCACGCTGAACATAGGCTGCAATGACATTCCAGCTATGGAGTCCATAATTTTCAACAGAGAGGGTATAATTAATCTTATTAGGAACATAGATAGCAAGAAAGCCAATGGCCCAGATAAATCGCCTACTACTCTCCTTAAGATAACTGTATCAGAAATAGCTGAAGTTGTTTCTTTCCTTTTCTTCCAGTCATATGAGTCAGGTCAACTCCCCAATGACTGGAAAAATGCTCATGTAGTACCAGTTTTTAAGAAAGGTGAAAAACATGACCCATTTAATTATAGACCTTTTCCCTTACTGCTGTATTATGTAAAATCATGAACAAATTATTTATAGGCACATTATGCACCATCTCGAGGACAATGACATCTTATTTGCGAACCAACATGGATCTCGAAAAAATCATTCATGTGAATCTCAATTGATTCTGACTGTCGAAGACCTGGCCAAGAACTTAGATCATGGAGATCAAATGGACATGATCATTTTGGATTTCAGTAAAGCTTTTGACAAAGTTCTCCATCAACGCCACATCAGAAATTGTAGTTTTATGGCATTCAAGGAGGTACTCTTACTTGGATTAAACCTTGGCTCACTAGTAGATCTCAGAGTGTCATAATTGATGGCGTGTGTTCAAAATATGTCTATGTGACTTAATGGGTACCTCAAGGCACAGTACTTGGTCCATTATTGTTTTCATTATTCATTAATGATATGCAAAATGGGCTAGGATGTACACTAAGATTGTTTTCTGGTGATGCTTTATTGTATCATAAAATCTCTCATCATGATGACACCTTGGCTTTACAGCGTGACCTAGACAAGCTAGGCCAATGGGCTAATAGGTGGCAGATGCTGTTCAATCCTTCTAAATGCTACAGAATGTCTGTTTTCCGTAGTAAATCCCCGATAGTTAAAGATTACACCCTTTACCACCAAACCCTGGTATCTGTTCGACAACATCCTTATTTAGGTGTTTTGCTGTCTAGTGATCTGCGGTGGAACTCTCGTGTGGACAAGATTGCTGAAAAGGGGAACACTTCACTTGCGTTTGTGAAAAGGAACTTGTATGCCTGCTTTGAGGAAACTAAACGTTCAGCTTATGTATCACTTGTCAGGCCACACTAGGAGTATGCGTCTGAGAGTATGGGATCCTTAAAGACAAAATCAACTGGAGAAACTAGAAGCTATCCAAAATCGCGCAGCGAGATTTATGAAACATGATTATAGTTGTAACACCAGCCTGTCCAATTTGAAGAAATCCCTATCTTTGGATTTACCAAGCGAGAGAAGAAAATCCCATCGTGTACAAATTTTCCATAAATCTGTGAACAATAGTATTGCTTTGCCTATCCCGTCTTATTATCAATTGTCTATTAGGAAAACTAGAAATTACGCGACAAATTCATTTATTCAACCACCTGTACATCATGATTACTACAAGTATAGTTTCTTTCCGAGAACTATAAGAGACTGGAACTGTTTATCACCTGGACTAGATCACTTAATTATTCATCTTTTTGTACTACAAATTTTTTTTAAGTTATTATTTCTGAGTATAGCTATATTGTTAATTACATATTTTATTTATTTATTTATTTATTATTTTTATTTGCTAAGTTTATATTTTTATTCTGTTATCTCTTCTTGATGTGTAATAACGTTGAGGAGTAATAAAGCATATGTAGATGTAGACTTCAGCGACGAAAGTAACATATTAAAAACTAGTCTTTCATTTAAAGATCAAGCGGCCGCTAATGCGGTTCGGAAGCAGTTACGCGATCTTAGCTATAAGGTTGGCCCTACTTTGCAGCCATTTTTCGTGAGCAAGAAATTGGGGCAAGATCTTACACCCAAAGAAATTAATAAGCCGTCAATTGTTAATAAGCAGTGTGTTGTTTGTCTTTTTAATGTGATCTCTATGATGCAGATTATATCAGATCCACAGCCCGACACCTCAATCAACGCATTGCTGAGCACAGAAATTCGGGAAAATATGAGTAAAAAAAAAAAAATTTCAAATCAACAGTTTCCAAAGAAGTACAATCTAAAGAAATGGCAAACACAAATGGTCCTCAGGGAATAGTGTCACAAAAGACGCAACAGTCTGTTCAGCTTCTTTTTTAGAGGCATTAATCGTCTCATAGCAAACATCAATACCATAAATCCAGAATTTTCAAACATAAGATGTTTAGTGTACTTCAGTGTGCTATGGACTTTCAAACTATCTCATAGGACTCCTTTAAACGGATTACAAAGCGGACAGCCTGTGGCGTACTACCCTGTTCCTCTAGTATGCCATTCAGTGCCGCAAAATTATTGACCTCTTTGACAGTAGAGAATATTACAAAAGAGGTGGAAATCGGAAAGAATGGGTAAAAAATTACCCAGGGAGGCAGAGAACCGTTCGAAGCAAGACTACGAAAGACAAAGCAGGCGCTCTTCCGTCAGCCGGTGTACAAGAATGAAAAAGTTCCATAACAAGATCGGGAAGACCGATAAAAGCATCGATGAGATTTGATCTCTGATAAGCAAGGAGTTTGAGACCCTCATGCGACTCCTTACACAAGTACACCACTTGATTGAGCAGGCTATTAATGCGTCCAGCGGTAGCAAATATGATGTAATTGCGCTAATAAGACACATAACTGAAGACCAAAATCGTAGTATTTAACACGCAAATTATAGGATTAACCCGACTATTAGATTATAGGAAAATTGTAACCGGTTATGCAAAATTGCTGCCAAATTCGCGCGTTTATTTCACTTTATATACGACACTGCAAAAAAACTACCGTCAACCGTCAAATGACCTAATTCAACCGATCTGATCCCGAACAGAATCTGGTAGAAGCTTTTACAGATATGGATTTTAGAAATTAATATCGTGTGTCCTTTAATGCCTTCAACAGACGTTTCAGCGAAAAAAAGCACTTTAATATGTGATGGCGGGTATCTAAAGCAATAGACCCTCCTTACTATCGCAGTAAACCGATATAGCGGTTGGATGATATGACCAAAGCCTTCACAGACATGTGCATTAAATTTAAAAATGCTTTGCTGCTGTTTACGAAAACAGAGTGATCTGTGCCTATTTATACCAGCACAAAGCAAGTACTACACTACGTCAAAAGCTGTTTAATCCTAATTTCAAGGTGACTATTTGAAAAAAACCTGACTTGAGGTGGTAAGCGACTTTCAAAAGCCGCTGTTTCATCAGTTTTTCTCGTCCAAATCGTGAGAACAAATCATATCTCCTTTTAGGTCATCAAAGTTGATGTGACCCCAACAACAGCTCTTCTCGTGAACGAGTCTGACTTGGGCGTATTCACCAATAAACTCCTCTACGTCCCAGCTCTTGGGGTACATTGTCTCAGAACAGTTTCCTGTCTCTTTTCTGACGACCTTAACATAACAAAAGACACAAAAAGTTTTTAAACCTTTGTTTCGACTATTGCTGACATATCTAACATGACTATATCATACATTAATTGACAGGCAATGCTTGGAACTTAGGAAAAAAAACTGTCGTTTCGAACGAGGGTAAGCCAAACACAAATAAAGTAAAATAAATTTAGTGTGGCAGACGCATAGTTGAACCCTCCATTGCCGGGAAGCTCAAAATAAGCAAACTTTATGGACATCACGAAGCTCAAAATCGTTTCGCAAGTTTGAAAGAACAAATCTCTGATACTCTGATCAATCTACTTGGGCTGTTTTACAAGACTTAAAGGAAACATAATGGTCAAAGTGCCGTATAACCTCACCTGGTGTCGACAATAAGTTCTGCACGACCTTCATTCACTTTACATCCCCCACCAATGAGAAACGAAATATTCTTCCCGACGATACCAAGTCAAGGTGAGGTGAGAGTTCTTAGGGGTACGTCGGCTCTATCTGGATGCTGTCATCCTGCGAGATCGCTCTCTTTGGGCCGTTTTTCAGCTCCCCACACCCACCAGTACCCTTGCAGCTGGGCGCTGTCTCTTTTGCGCACGACCGGATTGTCACCAAATGTTGGTTGGTAAACGAAAGCTCTTCCTGTCTTTTCCCACCTACTGATTCCATCTTTAAAGTCAAAGCTGCAGGCTACATTAAAAAAAAAACAAAACAAAACAAAACAAAAACAAACAAACCACACAAGTTTTCATCCCCCTGAATGCTCTTTGATTGTCCTTCGGTATGGATTCCACTTTACAGTTTTGTCTTCGAGTACCTTTCTCGCAGTATACGCCAGTGAATCCTAGAGGATATTTACAACGAAATCCTTTATCGGTGTATCCAACTCGACATGTGCCAATGTTGAAACAGGGACTGCTGCCGCAAGAAATCTGTTTAAGATAAGATGACTGCGTATCATAAACATCCATGGTTAGTTTACTCTTCTGGTTAATCGTGTAATCTCAAAGACACACATTCTTGCTGGAACGATAACTCCTCGAGGCTTTTTGATAAAGTAAGAGCAGGCAAGAAATAATAACACTTTATCTGTCATTAAACCGGAAAATCTACCAATCGCGGTACTCAATATTAGGTTTGTTCAGTAGTGAGTGGGTCCCTTCATCTTAATCATTTTCACCAATCTCTGTTTCTAGAACTATCATAGAAAGGAAAGGTCACCAAAGAGATAGGCCAATCTATCCCTATTTATGCCCATACTAATACTAGTCACGACGGTTATTTCATCGTTTCACAGCGTACTTCTCGATAGTTTTATCTGGTACATTGTAAAATACTTAAAAATGAAAACATTTGGTAGATTAGCAAAAAATCTAGAACGGAAATGGTGCTCAGAACATCTCATACAGTATGAGGAACATCCTGAGGAACGTTTTGACTTGATTTTGGAAATCAGGTCAAAATGTTCCTTAGGATGCGCAATGCAATACTGAGAGATCACTTCAATTCAATACTTGTACAAGGATTTTAAGGCTAGTTTAAGAAGTAATCTGTCAAACTGATCGCCAAGAATAATTGCTCATCGTTTCAGATAGGTCACTT
Source organism: Stylophora pistillata (assembly GCF_964205215.1). Taxonomy (NCBI): domain Eukaryota; kingdom Metazoa; phylum Cnidaria; class Anthozoa; order Scleractinia; family Pocilloporidae; genus Stylophora; species Stylophora pistillata. The sequence continues at coordinate 2,120,026 of NC_142526.1, read as the reverse complement.
TACTTCGTTACTGAGATGAGTGTAATCTTGTTTACTCTGAAGCTCGGACAAGCCTGGAATTTCATCCGAAGCATTGTTCAACTCACAAATGTAGTTCCATTTTTGTGAAAGCCCAACATTTATGGACACGCAATTGGACTCCATATAACACAGCACATTACAGGTGCCTTCATGGGCTACCTCACCAGGCCTGATCAGGTGGCCTTTCATGACTTTGTCCTGTATGGATTCGGCGTTCTTCACCTTTTGGGTTTTCGAATAACAAAACAAGTTCATGCACGGTTTTGGTTTAGAATAAGAAAATGGCAGGGTAATATCCCTAAGAAATTGATTTGCCTCTAGAGACTTTGGATAATGTTTTGTTGCTGCCGTTCTGTACTCTGAGAGTTTTCCCTGCTAAGGTATCCCAGGAGATTGAAAATTCTGCTGGTCAGTTTTTCTTGCCAAAGAAAGAACTTGTCTTAGCAGGTATCTCTGTGATTTTACGGTTACATTGTGAATGTGCACTGAATCAAGTTGTGAAAACCAGTGGTGAGCTACCCGTCAAAGAGGAAAGCGATTAATTTACATCCTTTTAAAGCCGATCCCAATGGAAAGAACTATTGAAAGGAATGACAGTCGTTTCGCCAACGTGTCAGTTCACAAACGTCAGGTCGCCAACGTATGAGGTCGATTCGTCCACGTCTAATGTCAGTCCGCCAACGTTTATATATCAGTTCGCCAAAGTCCAAAATAATTGTGATTACAAATGACCATTGGAATAAATTCTTACTTTTGTTGTATTCACGGGTGCTCGTAGGTTAGTATCGTTTGAAATCGTTCGTTTCACTTTGCCTAATCTCTCATTTCCTCGACGGCCGATCGTGTTTGAAAAAGGATGTAACCACTTCAAACATTCGGTCTGACGAAGGGCTAACGCTCGAAGCGTCAGCTTTTTTATTCCTTACGGTGGCCAATTTACAATTTCAACTTAGTTGATGCAACCAAATTACCTTGTTACCCCCACCGACGCAGCACCACAGTTTCTTTAGAAACTTTCAGCCTTTATTTATTTGATGGAAATAGGAGATCAAATGAGGTAGGCTTACCTCCAGCTCCAAAAATCATATCACACTACATCGACTGTGTCTTTCCATAACCAGTTCGATTTAGCCAGTACTTGTTGCTAATAGCATCTGTTCCCTCACTTGCCCTTATTCCTTAGCAAGAAAGTACTGGTAATTGCAGAATGGAATCCAAGGGTGCTGCAGTAGATAATAGGTTAAAGAATAAATTCTGAGGACGACTACTTCGTTAATTTCCTAAAATCTTTACTCGGAAAAGGTGAGAAACTTAAGAGGATCAGCTTAAATATGGTGGACTATTTCCTTTTGAATTCTTCCTTTACCTTCCTTGGATAGCTAAAGGTAAAGTGGTAATTATATCATTATGAAAAACATTGAAAGAATACTCTATGTAATATCACCGAGAAACCCTAACCCTAACCCTAACCTTAGGTTTATTAATAAAATTCTCACATATCAGGTAACTTGAATATGGAAGTTTTCCAAAAAAAACTCTGGACTACGTAAAGATGCTGCTGTCAAAGTTGCTCCCTATGACAGTACCTAAACTTCCGAGTATATAAGTCCCGCGTGCTATTTTCTTCCAAGAAATTCCCATTTGAGGGCTTTCGACGAAAAAATATGTAGCACAAGTAAGGCCTTCTCACTACATCATTAACTAGATACAACGCTCTGAAAAATACAATGTCCGTAAATCCCTCTTTTCAACATTTTTCCAAATAAAATCATACCTCTTCCGTTCAAACGCTTGATATAAAACCAACTGGGGGCAGAGCGAAAGTTTTCAGGCCTCGCCTCTTTGGTGCGGTTGTTCAGTTCGCATATCTCCTTTCTATTGTAGTTGTAGCTTTGGCAGATGATTTAATGTTTACATTGGATATCACAGATATGGGGAGTTGATGCTTACATCCTTTTTGAAAGGAACTTTTCAAGTATCCTCCCTTGAATGTTGATCTCTATCCTGCACTGTTCATTAGCAGATACGCAGTCCACGACAAAAAGTAAGATGAAGAAACAAAAATTGGGCCGTAGCATCTTTCTTGTAAGAATAATAATTGCTTCGTGCGTCAGTATACGTCTATTAAGAGATCAAGCATACTGTGAGTTTAGAGAAAACGAAAGATAGATCAGAGTGCCCTTTGGCTCAAGCTTCTTGTCTAGCTGTTGCATTGTATGAAAAATTAAGAATGTTCTATGCAAGTATTTGCTACACTACAAAACAATTACTGGTAAAACAAAAAATGGGTGTCACAGATTAGGAGAATCTACTTTTTCTCTTTATTTGTCGGTTGTTAACATTTTTAATTATTCGAATCCATTGTTGTGCAGAGATTGTCGTGAGATTGAAGCACATGAATGGCTCATAATAAAATCATGTCCGGGTTTCCCAGAGTTTTTCCTCGACTTCACATCAAAACTGAAGACAAGAGAGGTCTCCTACCTTTAAAGAGGATACTAACACTCAGCCTTTTGAGGTGTTCTTCAATGTTGACTACCATCCGGTAAGTTTGTATCTCAAAGTTGTTGGCTGTCGTTATACACCTATGGTTTAAATCTAAAAGAACTACGAACCTATATTTGAATTATTTCCCTCTGCTTTATTAAAAGGCTAGACTGATAGCTTGAGCCTCTGCTTTTTGGGAAAGTGTAATGAATACAATATAGCTTCGATTAATACTAATATGATTGTGAATTAATTGTAAAAGATAACATTAGGTGAATGACAATTTGACAGAAGCCCGGAACCCCGCGAACCTGAAATATCATGCCTTTCCACTAGATATTTGACATCCCTTATGACTTTAGACAGCAAAAAAAGATGTTTCTTTTCAAGAGGCTTTATTTTTTTCTACTCTTGGGACGCATCTGGAAACATTTTTTGTTACTTCATTCTTCACAGACGTACTGCGTTATAGTTTCAATTCAAAGAGAAATTCATTGAGAAATTTAGAACAGTTAATAAATATTTCCTTCACTAAGGTTTGGTTAACTCCAACGTTTTTCTCGCTACAAATTATCATTACTTTTCCTTGACTGTATTTTAATTTACAGAACTTACTCTGATATTTTTTTGTACTTCGGCAAAAATACGGAGCGAAAATGATGAACACTCGGTTAAGGCCTCCTTAAATAGTTTACGATTATCAGTGTGATGCATAAACTTTGTTTTGTCATTGTTTATTCCCTTAGAAGTTGGCAGAAATGGCTTTAATCCAGCATGATTGCAATTTTGCATATTCATACAATTTTTTCTAGAATGTGTAGGACAATACTGCCTCGATTAATGACAAGATGATGAACAATTTACATAAACCCGCTCAACAGTAGACGCTAAACTTGCCAGCCCTGTTACACTTCCACTGGAATTTCTTAACTTCTCAGGACAATATCGCTGTCTTGGCTACAATCCTCCAAATATTTAAGCTAAATGATTCTTAGTTAGTTGCATGATTCGCTCGTGATCAGTTTAGATTGACGATAATGTAATACTATGACATCATAAGCTGTTAACAGGCTCATAAAAAGATCACCTGAAGCCCCTTTGTAAACCGAAAACAATATTAGCTTTCACTATTCTGCATTTACAATAGGAGTTCGAGATCTGTTTTTCCAAGGAACCCTTAAAAAATATCAATGAACGACCACGACCTTTATGGGCGTCTTCATTAGTAAAATTTTTACCTTTCCTGACTGTGCCGGCAACTTTTAAGAAATTTTTGTGAGTCTACCAATATCGTGAAATTATTATATATCTGAGAGATGTGCGCAAAAAATAACATATTCTTATATTTGGCATTTCCTCTAGGAGATCGAGTCACATTTGTAGAAGAGTAATAGATTTCTTTTTTTTTCCCATGACCTTTATTAGCACGTTCATTTGTAAAATTTAATGCCTGCAAGGTCCGTCCCGATTGTGCTCGGCAACTTTTAACCAACTTTTGGCGTTTAGAAGTACTTTGTTCTATTTCAGAAACATCGAGAAAGTTTTGTATATCTGAGAAATTTTGGCGCAATATAAAGGCTAAGAGCACATATCATGGAGGAACAAGCCAAAGATTTCATAGACAACTTCAATTTACATAAACCTCTTGAATGTCTATCAACCGTATTAACACATAACCTGTCAAATCGTTTCGTGCGGCAAGTCGCATGTTTTGTTCCGTTAGATTGAAGTTATAAATATTTTTTAATTTAGCCCATATTTACGTAAAACTCTTCGAAGTTAAGTTTCAAGCTATTGTTCTTGAATGTATCCCGGAGCAACATTTTGTTGGCGCCAAGACCACGTCTAAAGGTTGTTTATAAATTCCTCTGATTGGGCGATAGGTAGCTATTTTAAAACTTTAAAAAAAGCTTTTTAACTCTTTAAAAAGATAAAAAAATGAGCTTCAAAATTTGAAATAATCGCATTCAGATGGTGTGCACACGTAGAAACTAAATATAGAGCTACTTTACGAACAGCTGGAATTCAGATTACAAATATGAGAATTTCAAATTTCGAGCTCAAGAAAAAATGCTTGCTAACACGCGGCAGAAGGAAAATGAATGAGGCATTACTTCACGAATGAAAATAAATTAAGTTTAATTTGTGAATGGTGTCGTGTGTGATTTTCTCTATTCTAATGAACCTTTTCTCTCTTACAACAGACACTGTGTCCACAGGTTCAGAGTAAATATTTCTGAAGACCATTTAAATTGCAAATTTTAATGTGGTATTTGAGGGTTAAAATCAAACTATTTTGTCCACAATGTAAAATGATTTTTATATCAAAAGAGAGTTATTGGATATCTCTCAGTACGAGAGAGGGTTTATTAAGCTAAGTAATATGTATTAATAAATTTAAGGTGCTTCTGCATAATAACCGAAGATTAAGCATTGCCAGAGTCATATAAAACACCAATATTCCGCTATTTTGGAACCTGTTTTGGATGCCGTTACTCACAAATGACTTCAATACCTAATCTTGAGCAAAATCTGCGAAGATTTTTTACAGATATGGATTTTGTAAAGCAAATATTAAGAAAAGTAAATATGATGCGATTGCTGGCATCTAAAGCAATCGACTATCCTCGTTATAGTAGTAACGCGATGTAACGATTGTATTGTATAACAAGATGATCCAAGATCGTAAGTCGGGCTACAAGTAGATGTCGACGTGCTGTTATGAGTGTTGACCATTCGTGATGCGCAGAGGTTCTAAAAGAAATACTAAGAGGTACCAGAGCCCTGGTTTGTGGGCGTAGCAAAATTTTTTTTTTCATCCCTGAAAGACACCAATTCTACAATAACGCCCTGTCACATATTTTTGGTGCAATACCCTAAAATGTATCATAGGAGCTGCTGCTGGGGACTTTTTGAAGCTAAACAGCCAAGGGGATACCAAGCTCACTTTTTTTAACCCCTAAAGGGTATAACAAGCACCCCAGTCCTTTTTATTTAAGGAGTCCCCCTTCCCAAGGGTGATTAGTACATTCCAATTGATGCGTGTGTTGAAAAAGATATATTATGAAATTGTAATCGTAATGGTCTGAAAGCAAGGAAGTATATTTCATCGTGAAAACATTGTATACGCAGCATACCAGTAAGGACCTTCCCTGATTTTCTCTTTGAATTAATTAATGCAGATATATCAATAGTTGGGATTGTCTCACTCTTTTGCTGTTGTCTAACTTTGAATTTGATTATTTTTCTAAAATATATCTGTTGCAGTCTTTTCATTTTTGGAGTGGGTTCCAAATTACCATAACTATATTTTCGTCTGTGTTTTTGCACGTGTCTGATTTGATGAAGGTCCATGTTAGATGTGCAAGACAAAAATTGCTTTTCGCAGTGAATAATACCTGTTTTAAGTTTCTTTGTAACAATGTTAGAAATAGCTTGTACCAATGATTATTTGTTGTATCGCCTTTATTATTACGTGTCTGCGGTATTGCCCATTGCACGTGACGGAGTTTTGTGGAGAAATCCGGTGGTAAACCTATAGTCGGTCGTCCGACTATTTATAGCCTTCTCAATCACGATCATAAAGTTGTTTTATAATGCTATTCTACTGTTGACCAAAAACACAGTGATTGTGCCTATCTATGCTAGCACAATGAAAGTACTATACTACGTCAAGGGCTGCTTCACCATACTTTCAAGGTGGCTTGAGCTGATAAGTTAAACTTTTAAAGTCAGTGTCTCTTCAGTTTTTCCCGTCAAAATCGTGAGGACAAATGATATCTCCTTTAAGGTAATCAAAGTTGATGTGACCCCAACCATCAGAAGACTCATCTATTAGTCTGACTTGCGCATATTGACCACTAAACTCCTCCACGTCCCAGCTCTTACGGTACATTTTCTCCCTACAGTTTCCTGTCTCAGTTCTAACGATCTGAACGTAAAGACAAACATAAACAGTTTTTAAACCTTTGTATCGACGATTGCTGACATATCTAACATGACTATATCGCACATTAATTCACTTGCAATGCTTTAAACTTAGGGGAAAAAAAAAAAACTATTGTTTCGAAGGAGGGTAAGCTAAAGACTAAAAAAGTGAAACAGTGTGCCAGACGCGAAGTTGGTTATCTCGCGGACTCTCCCTTAAGTAAGCTCAACAAAAGTAAAACCAAACGTTTTCGACACCTGGTTATCATCAGGGTCATCATCACCTCCACAGATGATGACTAAGGGTCGAAAATGCTTAGGTTTTACTTTTTGAATTTATTTTTCCCTGTAAATATGTCATTTTAGACCGAAGCGAGCTTTATGGATATCACGAAGCTCAAAATGGTTTCGCAATTTTGAAAGCCAAATCTGTGATAACTTGATCAATCAAGCAAGTTGTTTTAAAAGAATCAGAAGATAAATAATAGTCAAAGTGAATAATCTCACCTGGTTGTTGACAATAAGCTCCGCACGAATTTTATTTACTTTACATCCCCCACCAATGAGAAACAAGATATTCTTGCCAACGATACGAAAACAAGGTGAGATGAGAGTTCCCTTGGGTACGTCGGCTCCATCTGGATGCTGCAATCCTGCGGGATCGCTCTCCTTGGGCCGTTTCTCAGCTCCCCCCACCCACCAGTACCCTTGAGGCTGGGCGCTTTTATTGCGCGCGACTGGATTGTCACCAAATGTTGGCTGGTAAATGAAAGCACTGCCTGTCATTTCCCACCCGCCGATTCCATCTTCAAAGTCAAAGCTGCAGGCTACATTAATAAAAAGAAAAATCGAAATATTTTATTTCCCTGATTCTCATTTGGTATTAATTCCACTCTACAGTTTTGTATTTAATTACCCTTCTTGCAGTTTACACCAGTAAATCCTAAAGGACATTTACAACGAAATCCTTCATCAGTGTATCCAGCTTGACATGTGCCATTGTTGAAACAGGGACTGCTTCTGCAAGGATTCTGTTCAAGACAAAATGTTGAAGACAAAATCATCGCTTAGTTTACTTTCCCGGGATATTATGGATAGATAGATAGATAGTTTATTATCAAAAACCTTGCAGCCACAGGCTGAATTACGTTTGATTTACAATAAAATATATACTACAAAAAATACATGGCTAAGAAGAACTAATTAAAAAGACAAAAATATATAATTAAGAGAAAAACAATATTACATCATTGCTTTATGGACATAGTGATGGATAAAACTATTTCGAGTACGAATGGTGTGGAGGCGCCGTGTAGTAAAAGAGTGCTGACTCCTTAAATTGACTTCGCACTCATTCTTGGGAGGTAGTAAGCTATAGAGCTTGTGCGAGGGATTAGACAGGATGGAATTAAAAAGCTTATCACATAAGAACTCGCGGCGGTTGTGTAAGGGAACTAGACCAGTCAAAAGAAGCGCCTCATTGTACGAACAATCTGGATAGATAATACGTAAAGCTCGCCTTTGACATCTCTCAAGATCTACTGAAAGGTATTGCGGGAGGCTATGATGATAAACAGGGCATGCATATTCAGTGACAGGCCTAATACAAGTCAAATAGAAGAGCAAAAGTTCCTCCGACTTGACCTGTGCACGCTTAAGCTGACGCAAAAAATACAGGCGCTTGTTTACTTTCTTTACAACTTCGGATACGTGATTATTCCACGTGAGATCGCAAGATATCTGCAAACCTAAGATCTTTGCTTGCTCTACACACTCTAAGTCCTGATCATTAACCTTAATTGGATCAAAGTTCTTTCTAGAGTGACTGAATGTTATGCGCAGTTCCTTGCACTTGGTTTCATTTAATTGGAACTTGTCAGCAGAAGCTTGCGTCGCGAGTTCGTCAACCGCTTGTTGGACTTTGCTGACCTGAGACTTCATGACTGTTTCAGAAATAGTGGAGTCATCGACATATTTCCACATGTCTGTACCCGGGATGATGAGGTCGTTTATCATAATAGTAAATAACCAGGGGCCAAGTTTTGTGCCCTGTGGGACCCCTGATGGGATGGCCCCCCACTCCGAGTAACAGTCCTGACTAAGTTTAACACGCTGTCGGCGACAGGACAGAAAGTCCACTATCCAGTCAATTATTCCGCTTGGAAGATCGTATGAAATGAGCTTCTGAACTAGGATCTGATGGTCAATAAGTGAATATGTCAATATGTAATCTCAAATAAGCACATTGTTGCTGGAACGATACCTTCTTGAAGCTTTTTTATAAGTTAAGAGAAGACAAGAATTAATTACACTTTATCAGTCATTAAACCAGTAAAATATATCAATCGCGGTACTGGATTTCAATGGGTCCCTTTATTTTAGCCACGGGTATCTTGTTGTTCTATCAGTTTTATTATTGTCAGTAGAGATGACACCACTGGTGTATCTTAGCGTTGGCATTCTCCCTTCAGGCGACTCCTCATAAGTAAATAAAAGTTATCGAAGGATTTTTTTAGTGAAGTTTGCTTTGAAAGGTCTCCATCAATCTCTGTTTCTAGAACTACCATACAAAGGAAAACTTACTAAAGAGATAGTTAGTCAATCTTGCCGTATTTATGTGGGTTATTTCATAGCTTCACAAAGTATTTCTCGATAGTTTTATAAAGTAACAGTTGAAAAAGAAATCATTTTATAGATAAGTAAAAGTTCTCTAATGTTCGTAACAATGTGATATTAATATAATATATGGAAAAATCTCTCAATCTCATACCATCGAAATCAGGTCAAAACGTTCCTCAGGGTACACAATGCAGTACTAAGGAATCATTTCAATTCAATACATGCACACGAATTGCAAGAGTAGTTTAAGAGGTAATCTATCAAACTGATCGCCCAGAATAATTGTTCATCGTCTAAAATAAGTCACTTTACCTCGATACTGAGATGAGTGTAATCCTGTTTACTCTGAAGGTTGGACGAGCCTGGACTTTCATCCGAAGCGTTGTTCAACTCACAAATGTAGTTCCCTCCTTGTGATGGCCCAACATTTATGGACACACAATTGGGCTCCATATAACACAGCACATTACAACTGCCTTGATGGGGCACCTCTAAAAGCCTGATTAAATGGCCCTTCAAGACTCTTTCCTGTATGGGTTCTTTGAAAATAATGGATCGGCATTCTTCACCTATTTGGTTTGCAAATAACAAAACAATTTCATGCACAGTTTTGGTTTAGAATAAGATAATGTCAGGGTAGTATCCTTAACAAATTAATTTGCCTCTAGAGACACTGGATAATGGTTTGTCGCTGCCTTTTTGAAATCTAGGAATTTTCCCTGACACGGTATCCTAAGAGACTCAAACTCCTGCTTGTTAGTTTTTCACCGAAGAAAGAACTTGTCTCAGCAGTCTCTGTGATTTTACCGTTAGATTTTGAATGTGCACTGGATGAAGTTGTGAGAACCAAAGGCAAGTTACTGGTCAAAGAGGAAGCAATTAATTCCCATCTCTTTTTAAGTCATTCATACTAAAAAGAACTATTGAAAGCGACAAACAGGCTCCCCTCCCCCCCCCCAGTCCCATGCCTTGAATGTTGATCTCCTTCCTGCACTCTTCCTTAGTAGATACGCAGTCCACGAAAAAAACCAGGATGAAGAGACAAAAGCTTAGCCTAAACATCTTTCCTGTAAGAATAATATTTGGTATATCCGTCAGTATAATTTTATAAAGATATCATGCTTACGGTGAGTTTAGAGAAAGCACAAGATGGATCAGAGAGCACTTTGGCACAAGCTTCTTGCCTCCCTGTTGCATTGCATGAAAATTGGGAATGTTTTGTGCCAGCAACTCTAACAAACATTATAACATAGCTTGTAAATTCGTGCAATCAAATTCAATAGCGAGAGCGTGCTTCAATTTTCCATGGTGCACTCTGCTGACGTCAACAAACAAATTTCTCGCGAAAAAAATTTTTTTCTCACGAGTGACTTCAGCATTTTTCATTAAAAAAAACGGGAAAAACTTCCGTAAAAAATTCAAACTAGACATGGCAACAAGCGAACAAGCCGATAAAGATCTGCCTACTTTTTCTTTGGGAATAGATTTTTTAACTCCCGAGAAAGAACCCAGAGAAAGGGAAAACAAAACAATCAACGATTTCTAACCTCATTTCCACGCATGAATTCACCTGTCAGTTTTTGACCAATTTGAGACAAGATCATTGAAGCATGGCGAAATACTTTTCTGAACAAAATAAACAACGCATTGAAGCGTAGGAGAGGGAATTTCTGCCCTTTATACATAAACTAAAGCGTTGAAAATGTTATAAAACAATTGGTTCATACGTCAGCTGTGCGTTCATCGAGATAGGAAGCACTTGGGAAGTTTTGGAGAGCACTCAAGAAGCTAGAGTTGCTCTCGGCTACGCCTCGAGCAACTCTTACGCATCTTTCGTGCTGTCCAAACTTCCCGCGTGCTTCATATCTCGATGAATGCACGCTGACGTATGAACCATATGTTAAATTTTCGGTAACGAAATAAGGGTGTCTCGGATTAAGAGAATCTACTTTTATGTGGTTTTTCTCTTTTTTTTTTATCTGTTTTTAACATGCTTAACTATTCGAGCGATTGTTGTGCTTAAAATAAAAACGGGTTTCCATCATTTCTCCTCGACTTCACTTCAAAACTGATGACAAGTAAGGTCCCTTACCTTTAAAAGTATAAAACCACTTAGCCTTTTTTTGTTTGTTTGGTTGTTTTATGCTGACCACCACCCGGTAAGTTTCTATTTCGAAGTCGTTGGTTGATGTTGTGAAGCAATAATTTAAATCTTAAAAAAACTCCGAACCTTCGCCTGAATTCCCTCTCCTGCCTTAATGAAGATTAGTTTGACAGATTGAGCCACTGCTATTTGGTAAACGTTAATGAATACAAAATAGCCTCAATTAACAATTTTAATTACCAAAGGTAACAGAAGGTGAATGACAATTTGACAGGAGCCCGAAACCCCGCGAACGTGTTCGACATCTCGACCTAATTGTTATTGACAATACAAAACATTATTTTTGTTCACGAGGCTTTATTTTTTAGTACTCTTGGGACGCACTCGCAAAAATGTTTTCTTAGCGTATTCCTCACACACAACTTCATCTATCGTTTCAAAACAAAGAGAATTTGATTTTAGAAATGTAGAAAAAGGAAAGCAGTTAACAACCGACGTCTTTGGCTGTAGCTTTGTCAATTCCAACTTTATCTTTTGTGATATATTTTTAACACGACAATTTGAACTACGTACTCCTTTTCGGTGAACTTTAATGAACAGAACGCCCCTTCCCATTTCTATTTTATTCAGAAAAATGGATCGAATCTGATGAACACCTGATGAAGGCCTCCTTAAATAATTATAAACATCTGTTTGATGCATAAACTTTGTTTTTTCATTTTCTATTCTTCTTCAGGTTGACAGGAATGGCTACAAACACAACGGTCTTGCATTTGCATATTCACACAATTTTTCTAGAATGTGTGGAACAATACGAAATTGATTAATAACCTGATGATGAATAATTGACATAAGCTCGCTCAACTGTAGAGGCTAAAGTGGGAGTCCTTAAACACCAAGGCGCACTATATAAGGAAGTCTTCCCTGGGAAGACCTGGGCTCATTGTCACTCACCGTTGACGTGTGCGGGTCAAATTTAAATGCTGGTAGACGAACAAAAGGAGGTAATGAGATATTTATTGTTTACTTCTACCAGCATGGTGGAATGAGGTAACGTGCGAACCACCTACTTCGATCTCAAATCTACCGCCACAAATAAAAACAGTTTCTTTTGGAGAAAAGAAATACAAATCTCAAAAATTCTTGTATTGTGACGAAGATATAAAACAATTTTGAGGAATGCGCCCGCTGTTCACTGCTTTGGAGTAGCTGTAGCTCAAGCTGACTTGACTTTAAGAGTTCTACATCACACGACAGTTGATTGACAAATGGTCCAGTGGGACCTAAGGCTCCTTATATAGCGCGCCTTCGTGTTTAACTTTTTGGCAATATCATTGCCTTGGCTAGAATTCTCCAAATCCTGCCACCTGTCTTTAAGTTACATGATTCTTTGTACCCAGATCGTCCGTGATCAGTTTAGATTGACCGGGTAATAACAGGACACCAATGACACACTGTTAACAGGCGTATAAAAAGTCCACATTAAGCCTCTTTGGAAATCGAAAACACTATTAACTTTAGCTATTCTACATCCACAGTAAAAGTTCAAGATCTCATTCCCCAAGAAATCCTTAATAAACATCAATTAACGACCACGACCTTTCTTAGCGTCTTCATTAAAAAAATGTAGTACCTGTCCCTATTGTGCTCGGCAACTTTTAAGCAACTTTTGGCGTTGGAGGAACTTTTTGCGATTCTGGTAACAGCGAGAATTTTTTGCATTTGTATATTCGAGAAATGTTTTCGCAAATTAAAGTTTAGAGCACATGTCAATTGAGCAGAAACATGTCAAAGATTTCATATGAAACTTCAATTAATGCAAATTTTTCGAATGTTTCTCAACCTTTTGAACACCTAACCTGTCATTGGACATCGTTTGGTTCGACAAGACACTAGATGAAGCATGTGTTTTGTTCTGTTGGACTTAAGTCATGAATATCCTTAAATTTCGCCCGCATTTACGCGCAACTCGTCAGTTCGACTGAAGTCATGAATATCCTTAAATTTTTCCCATGTTTACGTGTATTTCTTTAAAGGAAGTTTCAAACTATTTTTCTTGAGTAAAGTTGGTGATTATTGCGGAAAACGAACAATAAAAACTTTGATTACCTTTTATTCCAAAAAAATCAAGAAATTTAGGTAGAAGCTTTTAAAATTTGGGTAGCAACGTTTTGGATTTTGGCACTCTTTTGGCAATCTTTTGGGAATTCTGGTAGGCAACTTTACAGAAATTTGCGAACACAGCGGGACGTGCATAATATCTGCCCCGGAGCAACATTTCGTTGGCGCCAAGACCTCGTCTAGAGGTTGTATATAAATTACTCCGATTGGCAAATAGTTAACCATTTTTAAATCTTTAAAAAACCTTTTAAATTTTTAAAAGATTGTAAATGAGTTTCAAAAACTGTTTTCTTCTGCTATGACTTATTTAAAACAATTGCATTTAGATGGTGTGCACAGGTAGAAACCTAGATATAGAGCTTCTTTAATTAGGAACAGGTGGAATTCAGATCACAAATAAGAAATACCTAATTTGAGCTCAAGGAAAAGTAGTTAACAGACCTCTAGAAATTTTAGACTTGCTCGTACCACTATAGCTTTCAGGCTAAAATTTGGCCATGTTCGAAGAAAATAATAAACTCTACTTTAAAACAGCACCTGATCACATCTAGATAAACAGACTTAAATACATGACTAACCCAACACGCTGTTTATTCCTAAGAATATCCAATATTTGGTATTTCCCCTGGGAAATCGAGTCACGGAAAGAGTAATAAATTTCTTTCTTTCCCAAAATATCCTTCAGTTCCTAAGTTCATTACACAGTACATCAGTTGTCTTTCCATTACCAGTTGGATTTAGCCAGTACTTATTGCTAATAGCATCTTTTACCTCACTTGCCTTTATTTCTTGGCAAGATAGTGCTGGTAATTGGAGAATGGAACCCAGAGTTGCTGTAATAGATAAAGGATTAAAGAATAAATTCTGTAGACAACTACTTTGCTAATTTCTTAAAAGTTTTCTTCTTGGAAAAGGTGAAAAAGTTAAGAGTATGACCATAGATAGGGTGGACTATTTCCTTTGAAATATCATTTTACCTTTTTCGAACAACTAATGATAATAAGTAAATAGTAAATAAAGATGCAAGTAAATAAAGATGCAAGGTCATCAGGAACATTATCTTTGATAACATCAAACATGAAGAGCAGTAAGCGTCTTTATAAAAGTATGACAAGGGAAGCCAGTTGAGACTTTGAATATCATTTTGATCGTGAATTAACCTAGCTGCTCTATCATGTATAGGATTCAAGGAGTTGAGCATAGTAGAACTACAATTCCCCCACACAACTATACCATATAACACTGCTGGTATAATGGATTTAAAATAAATTTCCTCTAATACTTTAGGGGGTAATTGCCTCATACGTTTTAAGGCACCAAATGTTTTTGAGAAGTGCTTCTTTAAATGGCAAATATGCTTTGACCAAGACAAACAGCTGTCAATAGTCAGTCCTAAACAAGTAGTATGATCCACAACGTTGACATACTTGTCTCCAAACAATATTGGGGCAGCAGGACCAAGAAAACCCTGCTTTGTAAGAATCATGGCCTCAGTTTTAATAGGGTGGATGCTCAACTTAGACCTAAGGCTTCAGACTCTTAATTCATCAAGGACTTTGTTCAGATCAAGGCAGACCTCATCAAAGCTTTTCTCTATACAATATATTGTAGTGTCATCTGCATACATAAGTACAGTTCCAAGTGTGATAGCATCAGGTAGGTCGTTGACATAAATAGTGTAAAGTCTTGGTCCGAGCAGAGAACCCTGGGAATTCCATACTGAACCAAAGTCAAGTCGGATATGTAACCATTCACCAGGGTGCATTGATACCTGTCGCTCAAGTAATTCATTAACCATTCTTGGAGGTTTCCACAAATACCCACAGCTTGTAGCTTGAGTGAAAGGATGTTGTGAGAGAAACTGTCGAAAGCCTTTCTAAAGTCTACAAATATTGCTCCTACAGTCAAACCTTTATCCAGTTCCATCTTCCATCTGTTTATCAATGACAAAAGCACTCCTTCCGCAAAGAGACCCTTTGCAAAACCCCATTGTGCTGGATTTTTTTAAAGAGTGTTTACCTACATGATCATCTAATATATCGCAAACTTGGTGCTCCAATATCTTACTAGGGATGCTAAGTAAGGAAATGGGCCTATAGTTGCCAATGTCAGATTTAGAGCCTTTCTTAAATAAAGATATGACTTTCGCTCTTTTCCACGTATAGATCTAGAGACAAAGCTTCTTTTGAACACACTTGTCAATTCCTCAACTATTGCAGTACCTGATGGTGGGATAATTGTGCAAGAAATATTATCAAGACCAGCTGCTTTGTTTGCCTTGATTTTCCCTAGGCTCTTTGTTATGTTACTTATCTCTAGATCCAATGTAGAGCAGGTAGTAGAGGTAACTCTATAGATATTACGGAGTATAGATCGATTCTCCTCAGGAAAGCTTTCAGCAATTTCTTTTCCAATATTTGCGAAGTATTGATTGAATAAGTTCGCTTTTAGTCCATCATCAAGTACCAATATTTCTAACTTTCTAACCCGCAAAAAAGTTACTTTAAAGGAAGTTCAGTGCTTGACGGGTTTCCTGAATTTTTCCTGTTCTGTGGTTGTACCAGGTAGGGCCTTTTTACGCCGCTTGATTGATCTCACTCCTGGGATCCGGTTTCCATACCACTTTATACGGCTAGCTAAGGGGGTTAAATTAGATTTACAGCTTTGGCAATCCTTTTTGACCAATTGTAATGGCCGAACTTTCTTTCTCGAAGACACTTGTTCTAGCTCTGACAAACTTCAGCTTTATACAGATGCTGCAGGAAAATTAGGCTTTGGTACAGTTTTCGGAAGCAAATGGTGCTATGGGAAATGGCTTGCACATTGGTTACACAAAAATATTGCTTTTTTGGAATTCTACCCAATTGTGGTAGGCTTACACCTTTGGGGACATGAGATGCAAAACCGCTGTATTCTTTTTTGCACCGACAGTGAGGCCCTCGTCCATGCTATGAATAAGCAGTCATGCAAAGATAAGGCGTTGATGTTTTTGTGCGAGCACTGGTCTTGGTTTGTTTACGTAATAACATCCTTTTCAGAGCAAAACATGTCCGGGGAGTGCATAACACTCTTGCGGACTCTCTCTCCTGGTTACAGTTCGAGAGTTTCCAACGTTTAGCACCATACCATATGGAAAACAGCCCAACAGATATTCCTCTTCATCTGCAGCCTCACAACTGACACCCGTAATATCTTCGCTTTTGAGATCCAGCCTTCAACCTTCGTCGCTTCCAACTTCTCAACGTGCCTGGAAGCTTTCTCATTTGTTCTTTCATGTTACATTCCCTGGTGTTTTAACAAGTTTTCCAATTTCCCCTTCCATCTTAGCCCTTTTTATTGCTTATCTGTATAACCATCATTATGCTCCTTCCACTGTGCATACTTACGTCTCTGCCTTAGGCTATTGTCACAAGTTATCTGGGCTTGTGGATCCCACTAAGGTCTTTTTTGTCATTCAGATGCTCAAGGGCTATGGTAAACTTGGTTTTCGTTTAGATAGTAGGCTGGCACTCACTCTGCCCATACTACATAGGCTTTTAGAGTCCACCATTCATCTTTGTCGCGCACCTTATGAGATTTGTCTGTTTCGTGCAATGTACTCCTTTGAATTTTTTGCCTACTTGAGGATTGGCGAAATTACCTTGTCCGGCTCCAAGGGGGTGGATCTTCCATACAACTTCATCAGCTGGTGCAGTTGGTGGATAAGAATAAAAAAGTTGTGGCCCTGAAGTGCACTTGTTTGGATTTTAAGCAAAACTATAACCAGCGACCCTTTTCTTTGGTGATTAACCATCAAATTCGGTTTTGTCCAGTGCATCTGATGATGGAATATTTTTCTGTTAGAGGGCGTACGCCAGGCCCCCTTTTTATTTTAGCTGATGGTTCCGCTGTCAGTAGAACACAGTTTACCGAGCATCTCTCCATTGTCTTTAATTATTGTGGTCTCAATCCATCTAGATATAAGGGTTACAGTTTTCGGATAAGGGCGGCTTCTTATGCTGCAGAGGCTGGAATGTCTGAAGCATTGCCATGCCCAGATCAGGGATTTGGGCCGTTGGAAGTCCAATGCTTTTCAAAAATATATTCGGATTCCTTCCATATCATCTTAATTTCATTTCATATTCTCATATGTACACAGGTGGCTTGCGGGGGAAGTTACTTGTACCATAACTCTGGGCTGAGAATTCGACTTGCAAGGGCAGTGGTTATGATCAGCCTCAGAGTTGTGTATATATGCTTAGGCTTAATTTTGCTGTAGGATAGAGGGCTGACTAGCAAGGGCGGCAGTCCATCCAAAAGGTTGTGTACCATCAAGGTCTGACTTGCAAGGGCAGCAGTCTTTTTCTGGCATTTACATACACTTCCTTTTCTGTAATTCTAATGTTATCATTAGTTACCTCCTTTCCTAGTGGCTATAGTGGAGCTGCATTTCCTTTGGGTGGGGCAATCATCATGATTTGAGGAAATCATCATGCTGTTTGGCGTGTTTTGGGCCCTCACCCTTTCTGGGCCAGGAAAGATTTTTCCAGTGTAAGTTAAGTTAAGTTGGAAATTATAAAAGTTTTTATTAAAGCGGCTATGGGCCTTTGTTCATAGCCATTTAACTCAAACCTTGGGTTTGTGATTGTCTTAAGGCCCAGTAAAGCAAGCTCTAGGATATGCAGTACTACTTTTAAGAAATTGTGGTTTTGAAAAGGGGGTAAAGCATAAAGACATTTTATTTCCTCGACACACTCTTGGATTTCTGTGAAAATTGTTTTTTTATCACTAAGGTACCATTTTTATCGTATCCCAATCTTTTGTACACTTAAAAAGATTACCTACATCATCTACCTGATATAAAAAAAAACTGCTAACAACACCGAAAGGTAAAAAATACTGAAGAAATTAATTTTAGGATGTCCATGGTCTCGTGTGTGATATTCTCTATTCTCATGAGCTTTAACTCACTCATAACACACTCTGGGCATACAAGTTCATGCAAATATTCCCGAACAACGTTTAAAATGAAAATTATAATGTGCTATTTTGATGGTTAAAACCAAACTATTATGTCCACAGTTTAAAATGATATATCAAAAAGATGAAAAACTGAATATCTCTTCATGCGGGAAGGTTTTTAAAGCTAAATGATAAGTACTAATAAATATTGAAGCGCCACTGTATGATGTACTGGGCCCAGTTTTTCGAATGCCGATTAGCGCTAATCCAAGGTTAAATTTTAACCGGGTTTCTTTATTCCTTTGTGCAAAAGTCTTCTTGGAATAAATTTCTCTATTCTTTTAATTACAGCATTCAATCATCAAATTCAAGACGAAAAGAATTATACTGATTTTCTTTTGGAGATTTTAGATCTGAGATCAGATTTCACACTAACTCTGGATTATCGTAACCCAGCTTTGAACAACCTGGCCCTGAAGATTAACAGTTGTAAGAGGCAAATAAAAGCACTGACACTGGAGGCAAACAACAAAGCCTCATAATTTTTCTCCATTATATGTACGTTAATTTATGGAGACATTGTGCTAGTATTCACTTCTTACTGCAAATCCCGAGTCCATCGCCCACTCGGTAGACAAATAATTCTCGAATGCGACTCCTCCAGTACACTCGTTCAATATGTTTGTTTGACTTCCCCCAGTCAGAGCTCTTAATCACTTTACATATAAGATATCACCGGTTGTAGTTCGGCCCTCATCCCTTAGTTTAAAACATTTACAATTTTATAATTTTGCAACTTTGAGCTCGACAATTTTTCTCACATACATACATACATACATACATACATACATGACCTTTATTAACGTGTCTAGTCGTTCTAGTGCCTGTAGGCACTAATTTGGAACACCCTAAAACTACAATACATCATTGAAAAAATTAATAAATACTCTAAAACTAATATACTAATTAATGGCACTAATTGTGGACATCCTAAACATCATTAAAAAAAAAAGTAAAATAAATACTTTAAAACATTAAAAAAGGAAAAAATCCACACCGCTCAAGTAAAGCATTCAGTGCCACCACAAGAGTAAGTTTTACATTTCCTCTCTAACATTTACAGCTAAACCCTAACATAAGTTAAGCAAAAAATAAGCGGCATTCCCTCCCACATCCTTCCAGATATGATGTTACATCCTTCTTACGTCTCATAGTCCTAAAGGTTGCCAAATTTTCAATATTTCTCTCTCCCTTGCTTAACTTTGACCACAATTGTGATCCGAGAAATCTGAGAAAATGTCTTCCATAGGTAACAGTATTAAACCGAGGTAAGACAAAATCAGCATTTCTTAGGTTATATCTCTTAGTATTCTCCTCATTAATGTTAAAAATATCTGCAATTTGGTCCATAGTTAATTTCTTTTTAACTTTAAACATCAAAATGAGTATATCCTGCAACCTCCTGTCTAGTAAAGTAGTTAACTTAGCTCTTTTCAGCAAGGTTTCGTAACTTTCTGTAGTAGTATTGTGCACTAGTCTCAAGGCTCTTTCTTGTAGACGCTCCAATTTACGACTATCTGATGCCGTGCAGAAGTGTCACACAGTCGTGTTTGTTACGAAATGTTCGCAAAACTTGAACTGACTGCAGTTGACTTTTTCAACGGACTGTTTCCAAGGAGACATTTGTGCTGTTGTTCATGGCTAAGAAAGGTGCTGCTTCAAAGCACGATTGTGGATTATGTACGATTCTGGTCACAAATATGCCAGCGGGGAGTCTCCAGTAGCCCGGCTCTTCCGCCAATCAGATGAAAGCAACGAGTAAAACAATGTTATTGCCTTCAAAATAGCTCTATTTGAAGATCCGTGAACACCATTTTCTGTTATTTTATCGCATGAGTGGTAAGATGTTAAGCTTAACTGCGGATGTCTCTCTAAATACGGTATCATCTCACAAAACATATAACCTTATGGTGTAGCGTCACGTACCAAAGTTAAATAGCGGCTTAATTCTTAATGAAGGTCCAAGCTATTATTCCGACTGAATGACGAAGATTGCCTAATGTAAAAAAGGAGCTCTTTATTTTGAGGGGCAATTTTAGCAAAGGCTAACAATATAACAAACGTCTTGGAAATACTGAAGTATCTAATTAATGACGCATCATTAAGTTAGTATGATGACATATCGTTGAAAGCAAGGCTTTTCACGATCACGAATTTGTCGAGTCGACAAAATAAAAATTAGCGAGGAGCAGGTGTCGAGCGGCGTTTTATGTAAAGCTAGATTTAGCCTAATGTGAAATGACAATGCAAGTAAAACAAACGTCACTTTTTCAGGAGCTATTACAGGACTATTACAGGACTATTAACAAGCGACTAAACTTCTGTGCATGAAGGAGCCATATTGAGAAGCGTTAGAAGCGTATTGAATCGAAGTGTTGCTTCTCAACCCTTATGATCAGGTAGACTAATTTGCAAAGATGCTTGTATAATCTAGCGTAAGAAAGTCGCTTTCTATTGGCTTAACAAAGTTTCATATGCATGGGGCAATAAAGCAGCTAAAAAACAACTTCCAATAAAGAAATGTCCCTTGATAACAAGGCAAATATTTTCCAGTTTACACTTTACCAGTTCCGCAGCTCCGCGTTTCAACACGCACTTAAAAGTTAGCGTCCAATGGCAGAAGATGAGCTCAATATCAGACGAATCGTTTCTCTTTAAAATATCTGTTAAGACACGAATAATTGCGTGACCGTGACACGTTGTGTTACCCGAGTTAACAATTAGCATGTTATGTGAGATTTTCCATTTTTTAGCCTTTTTTTCGGAATCTAATAAAAAAGAATTGCGATAAAACATTTCTTAAAATCATTTAAGATTAAAAAATTGCAAAAAGACGACGACGTTTCGACGTTAGCCAAACGTTATTATCAAGTCAAAATATGTTTGTGAGTTCCAGTCTGTAATTAAAAGCTGTAACGTGAGTAAAAGATGATTAAAAATATTAAACAAAAAGTTTCGCACCTATGGAGTCCGTCTGGATATCTAAATTAGGCTTAAGATTCTTGATGAAGAGCATTTCAAATACTAAACAATCGAATTTGCCCTGGCACTTTCTTAAAACTGTGAATTGGTTTTCTTTCAAGAGGTTGTTGTTACCGTGAGTTTCTATGAAATGTCTACCGATTGCCGAATTTTCTGTGATTAGCCATGCGTTGATGAAGGTGTCGGACTGTGTATCCGACATAATCTGCATCCCACAGATCACGTGAAAAAAAAAACACACTGCCTATTAACAAAGTCACACTGATAAACGCTATAGACTCTTTATTAAAGACAATGATATATCGTGCCTATGCCTTGTCGTCCACAACAGAAGCTTTCAATGGAGACTGTGCCAAGTTGCGCTCTATATTTAGTCACCTTGACTCTCCGATGAGTCTTATTGATTCTACTATCCACAATTTTCTTTTTCAAAGTACTTCAGCTAACAAAGCAGAAAGAAACAATGACGAAAGAAGCATAGTAAGAATTAGTCTTCCATTTAAAGGTCAAGTGGCCGCTAATGCGGTTCGGAAGCAGTTGCACGATCTTAGCCTTAAGATTGGCCCTACTTTGCAGCCAGTTTTCGTGAGCAAGAAATTGAGGCAAGATCTTAGACCCATAGAAATTAATAAGTTATCAATTGTCAATAGGCAGTGTGTTGGTTATCTTTTTTATGTGACCTTTGTATGATGCAGATTATGTCAGATACACAGCCCGACTCCTTCATCAACGCATTGCTGAGCACAAAAATTTCGGGAAAGTGTGAGTAGAAAAATAAAACATTTCAAATCAAAAGTTTCCAAGGAAGTACAATCTGAAAGAAATGGCAAACAGAAAAGGTCCTCAGGGGATAGTATCACAAAAGACGTAACGGTCTGTTCAGCTTCTTTTTAGAGGCATTAAACGTCTCATAGAAAACATCAATACCATAAATCCAGAATTTTCAAACATAAGATATTTAGTGTACCTCAGTATGCTATGGAATTTGAAACTATCTCAAAGGAGTCCTTTATACGGATTACAAAGTGGCCAGCCAGTTATTTTACACATCCGGTGGCGTACTACCCTGTTCCTCTAGTATGCCATTCAGTGCCGCTAAATTTATGACCTCTTTGACAGCAGAGAATATTCCAAAAGAGGTGGAAATCGGATAGAATGGATAAAAATTTACAGACTAGGGAGGTAGAGAACCGTTGGAAGGAAGACTACGAAAGACAAAGCAGGCACTCTTCCGCCAGCTGTGTACGAGAATGAAAAAGTTCCATAACAAGATCGGGGAGACCGATAAAAGCATCGATGAGATTTAATCTCTGGTAAGCAAGGAGTTTGAGATCCTCATGTGACTCCTCACACAAGTACATAACTTGGTTGAGCAGGTTATTAATGCGTCCAGCGGTAGCAGATATGATGTGATTACGCTAATGAGACACATAGCTGAAGACCAAAACCCAAGTATTTAACGCACAAATTATAGGATTAACCCGGCTATTAGATTATTGGAAAATTGTAGCCGATTATGCAAAATTACAGCCAAATTCGCCCGTTTATTTCGTGTTATAAACGACATTTCAAAAAATCAACCTTCAACTGTCAAATGACCTAATTTAACAGATCTGATCACGAACAGAATCTGCTAGGAGCTTTTACAGATATGGAGTTTAGAAATTAAATGTCGTGTGATCTTCAATGCCTTCAACAGACGTTTGAACGAGAAAAAGCACTTTAATATGTAATGGCGGACCCTCCTTACTATCGCAGTAAACCGATATAGCGGTTGGATTATATGACCATAGCCTTCACAGACATGTGCATAAAATAGTTTCAAAATGCTTTGCTGTTGTTGACGAAACCAGAGTGATTTGTGCCTATTTATACCAGCACAAAGCAAGTACTATACTACGTCAAAAGCAGTTTAATCCTAATTTCAAGGTGACTATTTGCAAAAAGCCTGATATGACGTGATAAGCTAGTTTCAAAAGCCGCTGTTTCTTCAGTTTTTCTCGTCTAAATCGTGAGGACAAATGATATCTCCTTTCAGGTTATCAAAGTTGATGTGGCTCCAACAGCAGCTCTTCTCGTCAACGAATCTGACTTGGGCGTATTGACCAATAAACTCCTCTACGTCCCAGCTCTTGGGGTACATTGTCTCAGAACAGTTTCCTGTCTCTTTTCTGACGACCTAAGCGTAGCAAAAAACACAAAAAGTTTTTAAACCTTTGTTTCGACGATTGCTGACCTACCTAACATGACTACATCATATATTGACTGGCAATGCTTTGAACTTAGGATAAAAACACTGTCGTTTCGAACGAGGGTAAGCCAAAGACAAATAAAATAAAATATATATAGTGTGACAGACTCATAGTTGAACCCTCCATTGAGTAAGCCGAAAATAAGCAAACTTTATGGACATCACGAAGCTAAAAATGGTTTCGCAATTTTGAAAGAACAAATCTTTGATACTCTGATCAATCTATTTAGGCGGTTTTACAAGAATTAAAGGAAAAATAATGGTTAAAGTGTTATATAGTCTCACCTGGTTGTTGATAATAAGCTCCGCACGAACTTCATTTACTTTACATCCCCCACCAATGAGAAACGAGATATTCTTGCCAAAGATACCAAAAAGGTGAGGTGAGAGTTCCTAGGGGTACGTCGGCTCCATCTGGATGCTGCCATCCTGCGGGATCGCTATCTTTGGGCCGTTTCTCAGCTCCTCCCACCCACCAGTACCCTTGCAGTTGGGCGCTTTCTCTTTTGCGCGCGACCGGATTGTCACCAAATGTTGGTTGGTAAATGAAAGCTCTTCCTGTCTTTTCCCACTTACCGATTCCATCTTCAAAGTCAAAGCTGCAGGCTACATTAAAAAAAAACAGAATTTTTCATCCTCCTTAACACTCTTTGATTATCATTCGATATGAATTCCACTTTACAGTTTTGTCTTTGAGTAGCTTTCTCACAGTATACACCAGTGAATCCTGGAGGACATTTACAACGAAATCCTCTATCGGTGTATCCAGCTTGACATGTGCCATTGTTGAAACAGGGACTGCTGCCGCAGGGATTCTGTTCAAGACAAAATGACTGCGTATCATAAGCATCCATGGTTAGTTTACCCTTCCAGGTTATCGAGTAATCTCAAGGCACACATTCTAGATGGAACGATAACTCCTCGAGGCTTTTTGATAAAGTAAGAGCAGGCAAGAAATAACAACACTTTATCTGTCATTAAAACGCAGAATCTACCAATCGTGGTACTCAATATTTGGATTGTTGAGAAGTGAATGGGTCCCTTCATCTTAGCCATTTCCACCAATCTCTGTTTCTAGAAGTACCATACAAAGGAAGGGTGACCAAAGAGATAGATAGGCCAATCTTTCCCTACTTATGCCCGTACTAATACTAATCACGAGAGTCATTTCATCGTTTCACAGCATACTTCTCGATAGTTTTATCTAGTACATTGTATAATACTTAAAAAAGAAGAACATTTGGTAGATTAGTAAAAACTCTGGAACGAAATGGTGCTCAGAGCATCTCATACAGTATAAGGAACATCTCGAGGAACGTTTTGACTTGATTTCGGAAATCAGGTCAAAACGTTCCTTACGATGCGCAATGCAATACTGAGAGATCACTTCAATTCAATACTTGTACAAGAATTGTTAGGCTAGTTTAAGAAGTAATCTGTCAAACTGATAGCCCAGAATAATTGTTCATCGTTTAAAATGGGTCACATTACCTCGGTACTGAGATGGGTGTAATCTTGTTTACTCTGAAGGTTGGACGAGCCTGGACTTTCGTCCGAAGCGTTGTTTAACTCACAAATGTAGTTCCCCCCTTGTGAAGGCCCAACATTTATGGACACACAATTGGGCTCCATATAACACAGCACATTACAACTGCCTTGATGGGGTACCTCTACAAGCCTGATTAGGTGGCCTTTCATGACTTTCTCCTGTATGGGTTCTTTGAAAACAATGGATCGGCATTCTTCACCAATTTGGTTTTCAAATAACAAAACAGTTTTGGTTTAGAATAAGATGATAGCAGGCCGGGGTAATATCCTTTAGAAATTAAGTTGGCTCGAGAGACACTGATTAATGGTTTGTTGCTGCCTTTTTTTAACTTTAAAAGTTTTCCCTGCTAAGGTATACCACGAGATTGAAACTTCTGCTTGTCAGTTTTTTTTTTCCAAGGAAAGGACTTGCCTTAGCAGGTACCTCTGTGATTTTACCGTTAGATTTTGAAAGTGCACTAAATCAAGTTGTGAGAACTGCAGGTGAGTTATTCCTCAAAAAAAAAAATCAAATAATTTACATCCCTTTTGAAGCCGATCCCGATGGAAAGAACTATTGAAAGGAATGACGGTCGTTTCGCCAACGTGTCAGTTCACAAACGTCAGTTCGCCAACGTATGAGGTCGATTCGTCCACGTCTAATGTCTCCGCCAACGCTTATATGTCAGTTTGCTAACGTCCGAAATAGTGTAATTACAAATGACCATTGGAATAAAATTTCACTTTTGATGTATTCACGGGTGCTCGTAGGTTAGTATCGTTTGAAATCGTTCGTTTCACTCCTGCTAATCTCTCATTTCCTCGACGGCCGATCTTGTTTGGAAAAGACTTTAAAAAACATCCAACGGATTTTGTTTGACTCTGCTGCTATGCGAATTCAACAAGTGAAGAGTAAACAACGCTGTGGATGGTTTTCGATTTTTTTTCAAACACGATCGGCCGCCGATCATCAGCGGACTTTATTCGACTTTGTTGCTATGCGAGTGCAATATGGGAATGATGAACAACACTTCTTCACGCGTGGTCAAAGAAATGTACCTAGAGTCAATGGCTATTTAACTAAGCAGATGTTTAATGAAACAGTTTTACAGGAGATCTCCTGGGTAAAAGCCGTGGATGGTTTTCGAATTTTTTCCAAACACGATCGGCCGTCGATCGATTCACGACTTTAAAGGTTTTACAATCGGCCGTCGATCGATCAACGGACTTTGTTTATAATAATAATAATAATAATAATAATAATAATAATAATAATAACGATAAATAAATATAATAATAATAACAATATATATGATAACTTTTATTTCACAAAATCAGTAAAAATACAGGATAACAAATATATGAACTTCATGTATTCATTGTATCTGATTTATCATCACGGGTTTATTACGAATCAACTTAACTGCTCCCAGTTGGCTTGTTAGCTCAATTGGTAGAGCGCTGCACTAGTATCGCAGAGGTCAGTGGTTCGAATCCCGAACAGGCCTGATTTTTTTCAGGTCTGATTTTCGCTAATGCATAAATAGCGCTCTCTACTGCGGGGATCGTGCATCATACGTATGTATAACCGCAGTTCAAAATATATGAACTTCATATATTCATTGTATAATGGAGGCCCTCGGTGGGTAGTCACGGGAGCTGGATGCCATGATAATTATAATAATAATAATAATAATAATAATAATAATAATAACAATGATAATAATAATCACAATGGATGCCCTCGGGGTGTGGTTACGGGAGCTGGATGTCATGGTTCACGAGCTGGTGGGAGGCAGGAGCACAGACGTACTGCGAAAGATGCAGAGGGCAGTGCTCTCGGGCACGCTGAATATTGCCCGGACTTTCATGGTGGCAGTTTGAGTTCCTGTTAGAAGGAGGACCGTATGCACAACGGAAAAGTTTTTTCAGGATTAGTTACTGTACACTTATTTTTTACTCCATGGCTCACAGGTTACGGTTTAAGCCCTGTGCTGCCTGATTAGAATGTAGCATTCAGTTGATTTCTCTGCGATAATAATAATAACAACATATTTATGCAGGATGACCAATTTAGTTATAAAACAACTGCTATCAACATGGGTCCTGCGGGGAAAAAAAAGAGTTTAAAAATTGCAGAAGCCGCATACACAATCTAAGAACCTATCTATGAAAAGAGATAGGAAGCCTAGAGCTAGATTCATAGGTAATCATTAAATATATCGACCCCTTGACTTTGTTGCTTTGCGAATACAACAAGTGAATAATAAACAACGGCTTCTTCACGCGTAATCAAAGAAATATATTGGGAGTCAACTTAAAAAAAAAAACTTTTTGCAGTATATGTTTATACCCTACTGGGTAAAAGCCTGGGATGGTTTTCAAAGTCTATTTCAAACATAATCAGCCGTCGAGGAAATGAGAGATTGGAGAGAGTGAAACGGACAGTTTCAAATGATACTAACTTACGAACACCAGTGAATACATCGAAAGTAAAATTTTATACCTATGGTCATTTGTAATTACAATTATTTTGGACGTTGGCGGTTTCACATTATAAGTATGCGAATCGACCTTATACCTTGGCGAACTGACGTTGGCGAGCCGACTCGTTAGCGAAATGACCGGCTACCATTGAAAGCGACAAAGAAACCCACTGTTCTTCGTATGTCCGTTGCATAAGTCTATTAGATATTTAATCAGTGTGTATAGGTGTCGCCAACAACAGCACCAATGGGTATTTTGCAGCAAGAAAATATGAAATAGGAGTGGAAATCATGGTTCGCCTGTACAGGCACATCGGTCAAACTACTCTTGGTAATTAAAACATTCCTTGTATTTTTATATGATTCATTCTTATGATTTGTATATTTTCCTTGCCATTCTTTACTTTATCGGTTTTTACAAAGACATGGAGAGCAACAGTCCCCACTTTAGACCCCACTTTTGTTGGGAAGGAACAGGAGAGGGGGAAGAGGGGAATATCTTACAAAAGACATTTCCACCCCGTCGTAAGAAAAATCAGATAATATCATGGGGCAGATACCAATGAGAAACTACAGCTCTGGTTTGGACATTAACACAGTATTATTGCTGCCCTTAGCGCAGATAGCAATCATCTGATTGCTAGGGAAAATCTTCTTTATCAAGATTGTTCTCCTTACTCATGGATTTTACAACTTGGACAGCAGGGAAATGTAATATCATTTAATGAGCTTTCGATATTTTGGTTTATTCCCATTCTTTTTCTAAAGAAAACTTGATGCATCTGAACAAACACTTCTAACTCCAACTGATCCTGCCTTGCAATTACAACCATAGGAACCATTAGTGTTTACAAAGGTCGCATTTACACCACAAATGAAGCGGTCATTTACACATTCGTTAAGATCTACAGGACAAAAGCCAGTAAGTAAACTCTAAGAAAACAATGTAAAAACTTGATGATGGATATTTGCTAGCCATCTTCACTTCCGGCGTGTACAATTCTAAAAGCCATTGGTATTGATGCAGTCGGCATTTGTGTCACAAAGGTGAAATTCCTACATCCATCGATATCTGAGTAAAGATCTGAAAATACAGAGGTATCGGAGCATCAAATATTGTTCATTAATGACATCCTCTCTCGCAGAGAGTAGAACTCCTTCGGACCTCACAATTCTGAGGTCTTGAGAAAACTGTCAATCTTTTTGCAGGAAGTGAGTCAGGCTATAAAAGAGGAATACTCTAGTGTATAGATGGGGGCTAACGTCCTTAGCTCAACACTCGAGCTCATGGAAACGAATGCTGAAAGACTGCAGTGGGAGAACATAGGTGAGGATGAAACATAGGTGAAACTCTTACATAAGCGAATTAAGTTCATTATACCTGCAAATGAATGTCCAGTTCCATTGTACCCCTTCTTGCATGTGCATTTATACAAACCCTAAGTGTTAAAACAGTTTGCATTAACGTCACAGGGCAAGATATCACTCTTGCATTTATCAATGTCTGGAGGATAAATGATAAATAGTGTAAGAATAGATAAAATAGAAATAGACAAAGCCAATTGAAGTATTTAAATAAATAATCTTTGAGGGAAATAAAGGCTGATAGTTTTGAAAGAAACTATTTGGGGCTGCGTCGGTGGGAGTAACGAAATAATTTGGACATATCAACAAAGTTGAAATGGTAAATTGGCCACCATAACGATTACAAAAGCTAACGTTTCGAGCGTTAGCCCTTCGTCGGAGCGAATAGAGGAGTTGTGGGTTGTGTCTGCTTTTAAAGGCAGAAAATGGAGCTACGTTATTGGTGGGAGCATGGTAACGAGAAAAACAAGAGTAAATTAGTGGAATGAAAAGCGTTCGTTGATCCCTGTGGGATTTAGACTGTCGGTTTGAAAGATGAGCTTTTGTTTAAGATTTTTACGGCTTTTCGTGTTACCTAAGTGTAAGGAAAGACCGCAGATTGCCATATGTTGCTTAGAATGATTAGGTAAATTAAAATGTGTAGCGACTGGTTTCGATGTGTCCTTGTCATTCCTTTCCACGTCTCGAAGGTGTTCTCGGAATCGGTCACCTTGTCTTCTGCCTGTTTCGCAAAACAAAGAGGATGATTCTAACACCTCGAAGAAAGACACTTTCGAAACACTTCAGACTCGAAAGTCTAAATGGACTCCCCAAGAGGGCTAATTGGCATCATTAGACTTTTTTATCAAAAATGCCACCACGATATCAACAAACTCAATTTCAAACGTATTATCAAATTTTCTAATCTCTCTTCTGAAGAGTGGTCGGCTCTAAAAAGTCTTAGAAAACGCAAAGACATAGTTATCAAAGCGGCCGATAAGGGCGGCTCAGTCGTTGTTTGGCGCACCGACCTCTACCAAAAAGAAGCTTTGCGGCAACTTTCTGACACCTCTTTTTATCAAAAGGACGACAAAGACCTCACTGCCAGCAATGAAAACTCCGTCAAGATTACGATCAACCAGTAATGATAATAATAATAATAATAGTAAAAATAACAATAATAATAATAATAATAATGATAATAATAGCAATAATAATAATAACCGAACAGGGAGATGTTTGGTGTCTCTAAACGCAGGAAAATCAGTCAAAGTCTCAAACTTTACAATTTCAATAATGTTAACTGACGACAATATGGAAGATAACTTACAACAACCTCCATGCAAACAGAGGCTCAAGTGGGCGGACGAAATGAATTCAGCATTACTCGATTGTAAAAGGAAAGCCCAACAAATGGTTAAATCTAATGCGCCCGAAGTTATGGATGGAAATCGTAAAAAAAGGTTACATGGAAGTGATGAAGGAACTCTGGGATCAACAAGGCTATGAACATCTCGCAATACTCAGAAACAGTCTACCAAATCAAGCTGCTCGAATAGAGAAATCGCTGGGCAACGCAATGAACAATATTATGGATAAGGTTGGAAAACGGCAGAGGAGCGTAATCGAAAGAGATTTTGCTGAAAAGAATGAAAGCATTGACAATATTTCGAATGATCAAAATGCTAATAAGCCTGAACAAGGAAAACATTTGCATATCGACCAAGATACAACTCCACTGGGACCGACACAAAGACAACTAAGTGATGAGGCACGCGCGAAGATAGAAAAGTCGTCGCAAATGTTTGATCTACTGCATATCGATCCAGGTAACTATGAAAATCGGGAAATCGACACCAGAACTAAAGAAAAACCAACGAAGAAAGACATTGAAAATAATTAATCAACATAATGTATCACTGACTGAAGACCCATTTATTTATTTATGGATGGTTAATTGTGCACTTTATTCAACCAAAGCCGCTTTTCTACTGTTAAAACGATGGAAAAGATCTACTGTACAAGGCGCACCGAGGAAACAAAACTCCGAAGGAAAAAAAGAGAGAATTTCAGGGCAAACCTAGATACTCAAGGAATAAAATATCTATCGCCAAGGCGGAGTTAGAAAGGCTAAGAGAAAACAGAAAATTGACCAAGCAAGGGAAACGGAATAGATCAACCCTACTAGAAGAATGTAAAGTAATCTCATCGGATGAACTTGTCAACTACATGGAAAAGAAAAAATCGCAGCTGAGAAAGTTAAAGGCAAAGTACCTTAGAGAAAAGAAACAACATGAAGCAAGATCACTGAACAACCAATTCAAGCAAGATGCAGGACAGATCTATGCAAAGTTTACAGAGATGATGGATGATAGACAAGATCGCCCTACATACCAAAGAGTTGGCAAAAACATTAATCCTGATAGTAACACTAACACCTTCGAGGCAAGCAGATTCTGGCAGAGCTTGTGGGAGAAGAGAGGATCTGGTAACGAGAAAACTGAATGGCTGCTGGATATGAAAGAAGCTATCGCTGAACAAGTACCAACTACCGTAGAACGAGAGTGGAATCTAGAAACCCCCCCTGGCCGTCAAGACTTTACTCACGAAACGAACCTTCAGCGCACCTGGCCCAGACAGATTGGAAAACTTCTAGTGGAAGCGCGCTAGTTCACTACATGAGGGAGTTACCCGTGCATTTGAATCCATCTCTAAATACAACGAAGACTTTCCACTATGGTTCTCGGAGGGTAAAACACGCTTAATACCTAAAGCAGGAGACTTTTCAAGTGAAAACCAAAGACCCATAACCTGTCTGAATAACATCTATAAGTGGTTTACCTCATGCCTCCAGACCCCGTTGGATAAACACCTGAATGACTATGACCCTATGGAAGGCGAACAGAGGGGAGCGAAGTCTGGCTGTAGTGGAACGACTGTCAACCTTATGATCGATAGGATGGTCACTCAGGACTGTCATCGAGGTAAACGCAATTTAAGCATGGCCTGGGTTGATGTTCGGAAAGCGTATGATTCTGTTGATCATAACTGGTTGATTGAGATGATGGAAGTACACAGGGTACCCGCCTGGATTGGTAAAGGGATAAAACACCTGAGTGCAAGCTGGAATACCAAGATCGTAGCAACTACAAAGCAAGGAAGCGAAACGTCTACCACCGTCAGATTTCACAAGGGACTGCCTCAGGGCGACGCCCTATGCCCACGCCTTTTCACACTGTGCCTTAACCCTGTTGCTTGGATATTGAATGCTACAGAGGGATACAGACTGTCTAAGCCCTTATCAGCTCGAATAACACACTTACTTTATATAGACGATCTGAAAGTGTTTGCTGCCTCTGAAACTAAACTAAATCAGGTACCTCGATCAACCTGCACTGCAATGCAAGATATGGGACTTCACTGGAACCCAAAAAAGTGTAGCGCTATTCATGTGCGTAGAAGTCAACAAGTCCAACATGCCAAAGACGTCAAACTCAACGAGACGTCAGTGGTAAAGAATCTCGAGTCAGGATCCAACTACAAGTTTCTGGGGATTAAAGAATCAGTTATGCAAGACGAGAAGCAAGCACTCACAGAGGCAGCAAAGGTGTATTTCAGAAGACTATCCGTGATCTGGACGAGCCCACTACCTGATTTTAACCGCGTCCTTGCTACAAACCAGTTTGCTCTTCCAGCACTCACATACCCCATGTGGACCCAGCATTGGCCACTTGCTGAGTTGCGTGACATCGACAGACAAACAAGAAAGATCATCTGCGAAAATGGAGGGCGTCATCCACTTAGCTCCATAGCGGTGCTATATCTACCTAGGGAGAAAGGAGGACGAGGACTACGAGCCATTGAACAAGAGTATAAGCTGATCAAGATCAAAGCAGCAGTTAAATTCTATGAAAGTCTAGACCCCAAGATGAAATCTGTGCAACAGTTTGAAGAATGTGCTATAGTCAAGGGATTCTCCTCTCTTATAACTGACTCGAAGAAGTTTTCACAAGAACTGGATAGAAGTCTAAACTTGAATACCCCTGAACCATCATGCAGCCCAACAGAAGAACCAGAGATAGCTACCAAAGATATGCACTCAAGAAGCATATAAAGAAAGTTGTAAATGAGAAACTAGTCAAGAAAGTCGAAGATCAACAGTGGCAAGGAGGTCTTTTAAAAGCAAGATGGCAAGATAATCAACTGAGCCTTGAAAATTGTTTGGCATGGCTTAATAAATGGCACTGTGCTCCTACCCACTGTATCGCAGGCATCATGGAACTGTACGAACAGCTCACACCAACAAAGGTCTACATGGCCTACAAGACTGGAATAACGGACAAGAACGATGTCAAATGTAGAATGTGTGGCGAAGGTCCTGAGAGCATGGCACATGTACTTGCTGGATGTCCATCATTAGCTCAGTCCAAGTACTTAGAAAGGCACAATTTTGCTTTCAAAGTGTTCTTCTTTGAGATGCTCAAAGACCTAAAGCTCGCTGATTTTACTCCGCCATGGTTCTCAGATGTGAAGCCCAAACCTCTTTATAAGTCACCTGATGCTGAGGCATACTGGGATTTACCAGTAGATGCTGATCATACATATGTACAATCTAATGGTGTAGATGCACGTTTCATCGACCACAAAAACAAGAAGGTATTTATGGTGGATATGAGCTGCCCTTGGATCAACAACGGAGACAAGAAAGACAAAGAAAAGACCAAGAAGTATGGATCACTTAGACTTGAGCTGACAAAACAACACCCAGGATTCAAGATCTCATAAGTAAACGTCATTATAGATGTACTTGGAGGATGGTCTAAAGCCATGGAAACTGAAATGAAGGGCTTCTTTGGCACAAGATACAAAGAAGTATTGCTGAGAATGCAGAAAGCTGTATTAAGTAGCACTCTGAACATTGCAAGAACATTTAAACTGGTTACAGCGTAAGAATTTTAAGGACATTATGATTTGGTTTTTATGAACAGGATTTTATGAACATTTTAAGTTAAGGATATTTTAAGAACCGAACAGTAAATCATGAACATTTAAAAAAAACACATCTTAGTATTGGGCCAATTGACACTTTTATCTTTTTATATTGATCATTTATATTTAAGTAGTATTAGATATTATTATAGTTAACAGTCCTATCATGCAGATAGGCTACGAATTCTCGCCCTATCTTACTTAGCTCACTAGCATCCAAACGTGTATACTGCATAATAATAATAATAACGAATATTTATACAGGATAGCCCTTCAGTGCAGGAGCATTGTTATCAATGGGGTCCTGTCTAAATAACATAATCTAAGGATAAAAACTAGAATAAGGTAAGAATGACTACGCACCTAACTAAATGCCCTATGCAAAAAATTGATCTGAAGACTCCCTAAATGGTACCCCACTGCTAATTTTCTTGATTTTTAAAGGTGAAAATTAAAAGCTGATGCTCCTAAAAAATGAAAACTTTCCGAGCAAAGTCAAGTCTCACCTTCGGCAGAGCAACGGTGGTCCCTCTGTTCCTCGTATTAAAATCGTGGGTTAACAATTTAAAATATTCTTTGAAAGGACTACAAACATTGCCTTTTAGGCAATCAAAAAGAAATAAACAGGCCTTTTTCTTTAAGAAAATCTCAATTGTGAGTAGACCGATTTCACAGTTTAGACATTTTGAGTTTTGCAGAATAATCCTGTGACTACGTTGTTCCAGGTTTCTTATTTGGCACCTTCGTGTCTCTGGCCAACCAAGCGTAATTTGACCGCAATAAGTGAATGTGGGCATTATCATTGCTCTGTAGATTCCTTCAGCGCTTAAGGAGTCAGTGTTAGAACGGATTCGTCGTAATAAATTCACTCTTCCTGCAGATTTCTTGTATGTTTTGTAAAAGTGCTTGTCAAGATTCAATGTAGGGTCCAGATAGACACCTAGGTACTTGTAATTTGTAGTCGTGTCGATGCGAGATCCATTTACTGAGAGGTTTAGTTATTTGCAATCAAAACCACGTAGTCTTTTAGCTGTTCCGATTAGCATTACTTCAGTTTTTCCTTTTTTGAGATTAATGATAAGTTCGTTATCTCCAAACCGAGAGGCGAGGCTATTGATGTCTTCGCTGAGGTTGTTTTGAATAATATCCAAGTCTTTCGAGGATGTGAAAATTACTGAGCCATCTGCGTAGGTGATAATCTTAGAATAACGGAGCGACTTGTGGACATCGTTAAAATGAATTACAAACAATAACGGCCCGATAATACTTCCTTGGGGAACACCTGTGAAAACAGGGTTAGGTTCTGACAATAGAGACCTTTAGATTCGACGACGACTTCGAGGATGAGTACGAGATTTACCGCGCGCGGCTACTGAGCATGCGCACTAGCCATCACGCCGTCACGCAAGTCGGTCAACTCGTCGCCGGCTTGTCGTCGACTACGAGATTTCTGGCAGAAGTCGTCCTCTCTACGACGAGTTTGCAAAGGTGAGTTTTACATAATTCTTTAACCTTAGCTTTTATGAACAGCTTAGAGATTACCTAGTCTGTGATGTCCTTGGCAAAAAAGGTATTTTTTGGAAGGTAAAAATAGGCATAGGAGACCTAACATTGCGAACGAAACTAAGTAAACAAAAAAACTCGCACTCGTTGCTACATTTAAATGTTGCAATTTGACGAGAGCGACTATGAGGGCCAGTCAATAGTGCCCGCCTCCGCGCGGCCAAAGCTTGCACTCGTCCTCGAAGTCGTCGTCGAATCTAAAGGTCTCTAATACTCCCTTAAATTGAGCGATCTGGTTTCGGAGGAATAAATAGTCCGTAAACCAGTTCAGTTCATTATCCTGTATTCCATAGCGAGACAGTTTTTGTAACAAAACGGAATGGCTGATGGTGTCAAACGATTTAGATAAGACAATGAAGATCGCCCCTGTAGCTTTACCTCCGTACGCTTCCTTCCAGATAAGGTCTGTAAAGAGAGTTACTGCTAATTCCGTCGAGCGAGTGCAGCGAAATCCAAACTGATGTTTAGAGAGAAAACCGTTGAATTCGAGATATTTCATTAATTGTTTGCGCACCGTTTTCTTTAAAATCTTTGACATAGTAGGGAGAATCGATATTGGTCTATAGCTGTCAATTTCTGCCATGTAACCAGACTTAATGATGGGAATCATCTTGGCCATTTTCCATTCAGTAGGGACTACTCCAGTTGCAAGGGATGAATTAATTATAAATGTTAAAGGCTTTGCGATGACTCCTGGTGCATCTTGAGGTAATCCAGGAGGGAGATTATCTAAACCAGTCGCTTTCTTCCGTTTAAGTTTTTTCAGCTCGGTAAGGATCTCTTCTTCTTTCACAGCTCTAAAAGGGAATTTCTCTTTTACTTGTGGGAGTGTCATTCCGCTAGGGTTGCTCCAAACAAGGTTACGAAGCAAAAACGACTTCTTTTTCAGTTTTAACATTAGTAAAATAGTCACAGAAAATCTCAGCAATGGATTTCTTATCAGTTGTCTTCGTTCCGTTTACTTGAAATACCGATCCTTGCTCTGAGGCTAACTTCGTAGGGTACAGCTTTTTAATGGCAGACCTAAATTTATCAGGAGAGTCAGCACTGTCTCTGAGAATATCTTGATGATATTTACTCTTACCTCTTTTAACAAGACCTGTCACTCTGTTACGCTGACGTTTGTACGTAGACTAGTCATGTTCACAGCTGGTCCTGCGAACTTTCCTGAGTAAACCATCCCTTAAGTTCATTTCCTGTTTGACCTCTTGAGTTAACCATGGACAGAGTCGCCCTTTAACCTTCTTTTCAAGGAGCGTCGCATGTTTATCGATACAATGCTGCAAAATGTTCTTTAATAGACTCCAAGCAGTGTTAACACATGACGATGCAAAGACTTGGTTAAAGTTCATGGATTCAAGTTGTTCGCAAAATAACTTCTGATCGTAATTTGCAAAATTTCGGCAGGTGATGATTCTGGGATGGTTTTTCACGTTGTTTGCTTTTCGAGAACAGCAGATCAATTCATGGTCACTCAAACCAGCCGAGATAGCTTTCACAGAATAAATGTTCTCGGGTTCTTTACTGCAAATAATGTCAATCAGGGTCTTGGATTCGCGTGTAATTCTCGTGGGGGTTGAAATAAGCTGTTTTAGTCCAAAAGAGGCGAAGATCGATTCAACTTCTTTGTGGTCCGATGGCGCCGGGTAGTTACAGTTTATATCACCAGTAGGAATGCATTATTTGTCTTCTGATGACACTGTCAAAAGCATTGAATCAAATTTGCAATTAAAATCTGCGCAAAGATTTTTTGAAGAATCCGGGGGACGGTAAACAATTCCAATAAGAAAACTTTTAGTTTTTGGAAATAAAATCTCAATCCAAATGCATT
The DNA here is from genome assembly GCF_964205215.1 of Stylophora pistillata. NCBI lineage: Eukaryota > Metazoa > Cnidaria > Anthozoa > Scleractinia > Pocilloporidae > Stylophora > Stylophora pistillata. The sequence goes on along the minus strand of NC_142526.1, from coordinate 2,082,773 downwards.
CTATAACCTCATCTTCCAGATCCGTTCGTCTGTGGAAGGGCACAGACGTGGAGATATAAACTCCAGCACCTCCACCTTTACCTGAACTCCTACACTTTCCAATAAACGTGTATCCGTCAATTTGTGCTTCAACCTCGTCCTCGGCAGAGAGATGAGTTTCACTACGCGAGAAAATATGTAGATTCTTAAAGCCATCCAATATTTGACAGATATTATTTTTATTTGTTAACAGACCTCTGATGTTTTGGTGCAGAATTTTAAGGCCTTTCTTCAAAGAAAATTCACGAAGATCGGGGATATCATACCGTTGAGAGTCTTCCTGTCGCGTTTGATCAAAAATTAACTTGCCCGTCGCGGTTGGAAAGGTAGCATGAATTGCAAAGAGATTCACCGAAATCCGAGTCAAAGCATCTTAAATGAAAGATCTTGAGGCATAACGAGCACGTCGCCCTGCTTTGATTTCTCTTCAAAGCTTTTGTGCACGAGCCACGTTTTGTGCACCAACTCAACTAAACAAGAATTGCCGGCCACAGCAAAAAATCTCATGATAACCCCTCCTAGAACCTCTCGTATTTACTTTTTACCTAAAATTCACAAACCTAACAGCCCGGGTCGGCCCATTGTCTCGGCTTGCAGTTGCCCTACCGAACTTATCTCCAGCTATCTAGACAAAATGATGGCTCCCATGTTTAAAACTTTACCATCATATATTAAAGGCAGCCAACACGCTCTTAAAATTCTTCGAGACTTTAATTTCCTTGGCCAAAACAAACTTCTTTTCACCATGGATATTACGTGTCTTTACACTGTCTTTCCTAATGACGAAGGCCTTCTGGCCCTTAAACATTTTTTTTTGTTAAGGAACCTAAAACTGAAACACTACTACGCTTAGCCGAACTAGTGCTCACACTCAACTGTTTTTCATTCGGAAAAAACTTCTTCAAACAAACCAATGGTGTAGCGATGGGCACCAAAATGGGACCTAGCTATGCCAATCTTTTTGTAGGTTTTGTCGAACATCAATTTCTCAGCCAACACAACGGGTCCAAACCTGAACTCTACGGTCGCTACATCGACGACTGTATCGGTGCTACCTCCTCTACCAGAGAGGAGCTCACCCAATTGATAATCACAGTCAATTCTTTTCACCCGGCTTTGAGATATACCTGGGAAATCTCTGACAATTCCTTATCCTTTTTAGACATCAAAGTTTCAATTGAAGGTAACGGTTGATGCACCAGTGTGTATTGCAAACCTACAGACTCGCATAATTACTTGTTATATTCGTCTTCGCATCCATCTCACGTTAAGAATTCCGTTCCTTTCGCTCAGTTTCTAAGACTTCGTCGTTTATGTAGTGATGACTCTGATTTCCACCACAAATCGAAGTCAATGTGCCAGTTTTTCGATAAACGTGGCTACCATGTTTCTGTCCTTCAAGCGGGTTACCACCGCGCCCAACTTATTGCTCGACATTCAGCACTACAAACGTCGCATAAGGAAGATTCCGACCGCATTCCATTCACTCTCACGTTGCACCCCCACAACCACTCAGTTAAATCCATCATTCTTAAAAAGTTTAAATTATTTCAAAACGATCCAGAGACAAGCACAATCTTTTCGCAGCCTCCGCTCATTTCATTCAAACGCGACAAAAACATAGGCAATTTTTTCGGTCAGAAGTTCTTTTCAGACTAATGACCAACCAGGCACTTTTAAATGCGCTCGTGCACGATGCAAAACCAGTCCTTTCATTTACAACACTGATAAAATATCGGGACCTAAACGATCCATTAAGATCACCAATCACTTCACGTGCACCTCCGCCAATGTAATCTATTGCATAACTTGCACTTATTGCGAAAAGATATACATCGGCGAAACAGGCAGAAGACCAGGTGACCGATTCCGAGAACACCTTCGAGACGTGGAATGGAATGACAAGGACACATCGAAACCAGTCGCTCGACATTTTAATTAACCTAATCATTCTAAGCAACATATGGCAATCTGCGGTCTTTCCTTACACTTAGTAGCGCGAAAAGCCGTAAAAATCTTGAACAACAACTCATCTTTCAAACCGACAGTCTGGATGCCACAGGGATCAACGAACGCTTTTCATTCCACTAATTTACTCTTGTTTTTCTCGTTGCCATGCTCCCACCAATAACGTAGCTCCATCTTCTGCCTTTAAAAGCACACACAATCCACAATTCCTCTATTCGCTCCGACGAAGGGCTAACGCTCGAAACGTCAGCTTTTGTAATCGTTACGGTGGCCAATTTACCATTTCAACTTGGTTGATATATCCAAATTATTTGATGGAAATAGGCTGAGGTCAAATGAACCAAGCTTACCCCTAGCTCCCAAGTTCAGATCACAATACATCAACTGTGTCTTTCCATTACCAGTTGGATTCAGCCAGTACTTGTTGCTGATAGCATCTTTTCCCTCACTTGCCTTCATTTCTTGGCAAGAAAGTGCTGGTAATTGCAGAATGGAACCCAAGGGTGCTGCAACAGATAATAAGTTAAAGAATAAATTCTGAAGATGACTACTTGGTTGATTTCCTAAAATCTCTTCTTGAAAAAGGTGAGAAACTTAAGAGGATCAACTTAAGTGTGGTGGACTATCTCCTTTGAAATCTTTCATTACCTTCCTCGGATAGCTAAAGGTAAAGTAGCAATTTTATCATTATCAAAAACATTGGAAGAATACCCTATATAATATCACCGAGAAATAGTATTTATGAATACCTTTCAGTTTCCTCGTATTCAACTCATTTTTTGTCACACTTTCATTTTCTCAGGCAACGCAGGAACAGTTAGATAGGTTGTTAAAAAAATCTCACACAATAGGGAACTTGAATATGGAAGTTTTTAAAACAAAACCTGGATTGCAGAAAGAAGCTGCTGTCAAAGTTGCCCATCATGACAATACATGAGCCTACGAGTAAAATGACAGAAAATGAACAGTTTATATTCTCTTGGTGAAACACGATAAGATGAAGAAAAAAATGGAGAATAAAAAAAGTCCCGCGCGCTATTTTCTTTCAAAATATACCCGCGTGAGGGCTTTCATGGGATAAATGTCTGCTGACTGAGACGACAAAGTATGTAGTACAAGTAAGGCATTCTCACAACATCAGTAACTACATACTACGCTCTGAAAAATACAATGTCTGTAAATCCCTCTTTTTCAATTTTCTTTTGAAATAAAATCATACCACTTCCGTTCAAACGCCCGCTATAGAACCAAGTGGAGGCCGAGCGAAAGTTTTCAGGCCTCGCCTCTTTGGTGCGGTTGTTCAGTTCGCAGATCTCCTCCTTTCTGTTGTAGTTGTAGCTTTGGCAGGTGATTTCTTGTTTACATTGGATGTCACAGATATGAGGAGCTGATGCTGACATCCTTTAAAAGATGAACTTTTGAAGTCTCATCCCTTGAAAGTTGATCTCCATCTTGCATTGTTCATTAGCAAATACGCAGTTCACGACATGAACTAAGATGAAGAAACCAAAAATGGGCCATGGCATCTTTTCTGTAAGAATAACAATTCAGTGGTTCGTGCGTCAGTATACGTCTATAAAGAGATCAACCATACTGTGAGTTTAGAGAAAACGAAAGATGGATCAGAGTGCCCTTTGGCTCAAACTTCTTGTTTCGCTGTTGCACTGTATGAGAAATTGAGAATGTTCTATGCAAGCAATTGCTACACTACTAAACAATTACCGGTAAACAAAAAAAAGGTGTCAGAGAATCTACTTTTTCTCTTTATTTGTCGGTTGTTAACATTTTTAACTGTTCGAGCGATTGTTGGGCAGAGATTGTCGTGAGATTGAAGCATATGAATGGCTCATGATAAAATCATGTGCGGGTTTCCCACCATTTTTCCTCGACTTCATATCAAAACTGAAGACTAGAAAGGTCTCTTACCTTTAAAGAGGATACAAACACTCAGTCGTTTGGAGTGTTCTTTAACGCTGACTACCATCCGGTAAGTTTATATCTCAAAGTTGTTGGTTGTCGTTATACAGCTATAGTTTAAATCTAGAAAAATTACGGACCTATACTTGAATCATTTCCTCTGCCTTACTAAAAGGCAAGCCTGACAGCTTGAGCCTGTGCTTTTTGGGAAACTATAATGAATACAATACAGCTTCGATTAATACTAATATGATCGTGAATTGTAAAAGATAACACCAGGGGAATGAAAATTTGACAGAAGCCCGGATCCCCACGGACTTGAAATATCATGCCTTTCCGGCTAGGTGTTCAACATCCCTTATGATATTTGACAGCACAAAAAATAGTTTCTTTTCAAAAAGCTTTGTTTTTTTCTACTCTTGGGACGCATTCGGAGAAATTTTTTGTTATTTCATTCTTCACAGACGTACTGAGTGTCAATACAAAGAGAAATTTATTTAGAAATTTAGAACAGTTAATAAGTAGTTCTTTGACCGGGGCTTGGTTAACTCTAATGTTTTCCTAACTACAAATTATCATTACTTTTCCCTGATCAAATTTTAAAGAACGAACTCTTGTATTTCTTTATACTTGAGCAAAATACGCATCGAAAATGTTGACCACTCGGTTAAGGCCTCCTTAAATAATTTATGATTATCTGTTTGATGACTAAACTTTGTTTTGTCATTGTTTATTCTTTTACAAGTTGGCAGAAATGGCTAGAAAACATGATTGCAATTTTGCATATTCATATACTTTTTCTAGAATGTGTGGGACGATGCTGCTTTGATTAATAACAAGGTGATGAATAAATTCCATAGGCGCGCTCAACAGTAGACGCTAAACTTACCAGTCCAATTACACCTCCACTGGGAGTTCTTAACTTCTAAGAGCAACATCATTATCTTGGCTAGAATTCTCCAAATATTTAAGCTAAATGATTCTGAGTAAATCGCATGATTCTTCGCACTCAGATCGTTCGGGATCAGTTTAGATTGACGATAATGTAATACCACGACGACATAAATTGTTAACAGGCTCATAAAAAAAGGTCACCTGAGGCCCCTTTGGAAACTGAAAACACTATTAGCTTTACAATTCTGCATTCACAATAGGAGTTCCGGATCTGTTTTTCCAAGGAACCCTTAAAAAATATCAATTAACGACCACGACCTTTCTTACTGTCTTCTTTAGTAAAATTAACACCCTTCCCGACTGTGGCCGGGAACTTTTAAGCAATTTTTTTGGGTCTAACAACACTGTGATATTTTTATATATCTGAGAAATGTGCGCGCAAAATAATATATTCTTATCTTTGGCATTTCCTCTGGGAAATCAAGTCACATTTGTTGGAGAGTAATGGATTTCTTTCTTCCCACGACCTTTATTAGCGCGTTCATTAATAAAATTTAAAACCTGCAAGGTCCATCTTGATTGTGCTCGGCAGCTTTTAAGCAACTTATAGCGTTTAGAGGTACTCTCTTCGAATTTAGATGCATCGGGAAATTCTTGTTTATCTGAGAGATTTTGGCGCAAGATAAAGGCTAAGAGCACATATCAAGCACGAAAAAGCCGACGATTCATAGAAAACTTCAATTTATATAAACTCCTTGATTGTCTATCAACACATAACCTGTCATTTGACATCGTTTCGTGCGACAAGTTGCCAAATGAAGCATGTGTTCTGTCCCGTTAGATTTAAGCTATGAATATTCTTAAATTTAGCTCATATTTACGTGAAACTCTGTTAAGCTAAGTTTCAAGCTGTTTTTCTTGAGTGTTATGAGTGATTATTACTTATTATTTCATTTAAAAAAAATATGAAGAAATTTAGAATGTGGAATTCAGATTAGAAATATGAGAGTTTCATAATTCGAATTCAAGAAAAAATGGTTGCTAACACGAGGCAGAAGGAAAATTACTGAGGGATTACTTTAGGAATGAAAAGAAATTAACTTTCATTTGTAAATGGTTTCGTGTGTGATTTTCTCTATTCTCATTAACTTTTTCTCTTTACCAAAAGACACTGTGTTTACAAGTTCAGAGTAAGCATTTCTGAAGAACATTTAAATTGCAAATTTTAATGTGGTATTTGAAGGTTAAAACCAAACTATTTTGTCCGCAACGTAAAATAATATTTATATCAAAAGAGAGTTATTGGATATCTCTTTACGAGAGAGTTTGTTATTAAATAATATGTATTAATGAGTTTTAAAGTGCTTGGAGGGCTTTCCTCCGGCGATTCATTGATCTTACACTCGGAATAAGGGCGCCTCATTATAGAATAAGGATTACTTCGCAATTTAAGGATGACTTCTGTGTGTGGCTCAATTTTTTGGAGGAATTTAATGGGAAATCAGTTTGTTGACGATACCTGGTCAAACTCCCACAAGCTGCAGCTTTACACTGACTCAGCAGGCTCCCTAGGTTTTGGTGCTATATTTGGCAATCATAAGTGCTATGGTCAGTGGCCATATGAATGGCTAGGAAGAAACATTGCCTTCCTCAAATTTTGCCCCATTGTCCTGAGCTTGTACCTTTGGGGGAGAGAGATGCAGAACCGTTGTATTCTCTCTTCTTCACAGACAATGGGGCTCTCGTCCATGTTATAAACAATCAATCTTGCCAGGATAAGCCTCTTATATCCTTTGTCCGCAAATTAGTTGCTATTTGCCCTACTCACAACGTTCTTTTTAGAGCCAAGCACATTCCTGGGGTCAGCAATACCTTAGCCGACAGTTTGTCTCGCTTGCAGGTGCAACAATTCAAGAACCTTGCTCCAACCCACATGGACTAAATGCCAACAGCAATCCCCCCCACACCTTCAGCCACAATATTGGCAAGGATAGTTAAAGATCTTGTGCATTCTAGCCTGCAGCCATCTTCGTTTCCCACATTTAGGAGGGCATGGTCTTTTTTTCCCCAGTTCTATGGCCTGGTCTTTCCTTACAGCCTTCTGCATTGTTTCCCAATATCACCCTCTGTTTTAACCTTGTTCATTGCTTATCTATATGACACACAATATGCGTCTTCAACGGTCAATACCTATGTCAGCTTTAGGTTACTCCCATAAGCTAGTGGGTGTGGAGGACCCTACAAAAGTTTTCTTTATTGTACAAATGCTCAATGGATATGGCAAGAAAGGGTTTCAATTAGACAGCAGACTCCCAGCCTATTCTTGAACGCCTCTTATCAATAGCACATAGAGTCACTTCTTCCCATTACGATGCATATCTGTTTCGAGCAATGCGTGTGGTTGCCTTCTAAGCCTTTTTGAGGGTAGGCCAGATGGCAGTCAATGGTAAAAAAAGTTTCTAATCCCCCCTTGCAATTCCAACAAGTCACCGGACTTTGCAATAGATCCCATGTAGTTTAGCCAATTAAGATTTCTTTTGAGATACAATTAAATACATGAAGTTCATATATTTTGTACTGCGGTATTAGATACATATGATGCACGATCCTCGCAGTAGATAGCGCTATTTAAGGAATAGCGAAAATCAGACCTGAAAAAAATCGGGCCTGTACGGGATTGGAACCACTGACCTCTGCGATACTAGTGCAGCGCTCTACCAATTGAGCTAACAAGCCAACTGGGAGAATCCCGTACAGGCCTGATTTTTTTCAAGTCTGATTTTCGCTATTGCTTAAATAGCGCTATCTACTGCGAGGATCGTGCATCATATGTATCTAATACCGCAGTACAAAATATATAAACTTCATGTATTTAATTGTATCTCATTTATCACTTTCACGGGTTTATTACGAATCAACTTAACGGCCTGCTCCCAGTTGGCTTGTTAGCTCAATTGGTAGAGCGCTGCACTAGTATCGCAGAGGTCAGTGGTTCGAATCCCGTACAGGCCTGATTTTTTTCAGGTCTGATTTTCACTATTGCTTAAATAGCGCTATCTACTGCGAGGATCGTGCATCATATGTAAGATTTCTTTTGGCGACTACAATCACCACTACAAGGAGCACCCCTTCTCAGTCATTATACATCGCCAAACTGAAGGCTATTGTCCTGTAACGTGCCTTCTCGAATACCTCAATGACTGTAACTATGCCCATGGACCACTCTTCAAGCTCCAGAGTGGTGCACCTGTGCCTAGAAGCACCTTTTCGTACTATTTGTCATTGGCTATAAAAGAATGTGGGTTAGATCCAGCATGCTATAAAGGGCATAGTTTCCGTATCGGTGCTGCTTTCCACGCAGCCGCCTTAGGTTTTACCGATGCACAGATAAGAATGTTTGGCCGCTGGAAATTAAATGCTTTCCACAAATACATACGAGTGAATATTTTGTCAGCCTTGAAACATTAGCCTACCTAGTACTAATATGACGACCTTCTCACTGTGCAACTGTCTAGCAAGGGCAGCAGTTGTACTTTGCATTAGCATTCGACATCATAGTATCCCCCCCAAAAGTGTGCTATGTTTGTAGTTTTGAGATAATTTTAGATCACTCTTTAGCAAAGGCAGAAGTTAGTCATTATGTTTCCTACCTGTAGCTCCATAATAGGACTTCCTAATGAAGGAAGACGTCCATGTTTATACATACATATGTTAACTTCACTTTCTAGTCAGGGTAGAAGTGGGTTATGCGTTACTTACCTTTGACAACTTTATATTGTATATTTTAACTTCACTTTCTAGCAAGGGAAGAAGTGAGTTATGTGTTACTTACATTTAACAACTTTTTATATATTTTCACTTCATCTTCTAGCAGGGGCAGAAACGAGTTATTTGTTTATTTCAGTTGACAATTTTGTGAGTCATGTGTTCATTACATTTTACAGCTTTATATTGTATATTACATTTTACAACTTTATATTGTATATTTTAACTTCACTTTCTTGTAAGGGCAGAAGTGAGTTATATGCTTATGTCTCAGAACTTATAAGGATGGTTTCATTCTGCCTGGAGGGGAAGCTGCAACTCCTTTTCCAGATGCAGTTGGCGTTTGTTTGGCCCTCACCTTCCTTGGCCAAATTCAAGCAAGTTCAATTTTTAATGTTGTTACTGGATTGAACTTATTTTACTTATTAAACTGGCTTTGGGTTTTTACCCATAGTCCTTTACGTTCAACTTTGGCTTGCTTATTGACGCGTGGTCCAGCAAACAGAGCTCAGGCAAAGCAGCACGACCAGCACTTATTTTCAAGTGGGTAGTTATAAGATGAACATAATAAATTTTTAAGTGCTTCTGTATAATAACCGAAGATTAAGCATTGCAAGAGTCAAATAAAACATCCATATTCCACTATTTTGAAACCTGGTTTGGATGCAGTTACTCAAAAATGACTTCAACCTCTAATCCTGAACAGAATCTACTAAGAAATTTTACAGATGTGGCTTTTGCAAAGCAAATATTAAGAAAAGTAAACAGGACGCGATTGCTACAACCTCGGACAAAACCTATTGAGACACATTACAAAAGTACCTATTTTTTTGCACTCACCCTGACAAAAATGCTTACCGTCGCAAATTCAAAGATTATTTCCCCCCTCCCCTATTGCAATGTTGTTTGCAGTAACACAAGAAATACATGCTCGAGTTGTTAAGCCCCAACAACATTGTACCAGGGGTGGGGAGGGGGGCAAGTTTGTTCCTCTTGGAAGCGATTGTTGCATGGCGGGAAATTAAAAATTGCATTGAAATGTCTCAACAGTTTTTTCCGGGGTTGTAGCATCTAAGGCAATTGACTATCCTCATCATAGCAGCAAACCGATAATAGTAATAATAATAATAATAATAATAATAATAATAGTAATAATAATGTGCGGGAGGCCGTAAGTTCAATCCGGCCGGACCAACACTCGGGGTCTTTAATTAACTGAGAAGAAACTGCTGCCTTTGTAATAATATCTGCAAGTGGTTAGACTTTCTAGTCTTCTCGGATAGGGACGATAAATGGAGGTCCCGTCTCCTGCAGGGTTGGGTAATTTCCCACACACGAGATTGCTATGTGATAGATGTCCTCCGCAGGGTGGGATGGGTGGGTAAAAAAAATGGGTTAGGTGTCACTTGGAACGAAATTTCTGTTCCTTTCTCCTGCCATTCCTGTGGCGAACAAATTAAACTAAACTAAACTAAACTAAACTAATAATGATAGTAATAATAATAATTATATAGTTAATGGCCTACGCTCATGCGCCCCGTCATACTATTCTTACTATATAGAGCATACAAAAGTTTTAAACTGCATAATTATAATAATAATAATAATTATAATAGTAATAATAATATGGCGGCAAGTAGGTCGGACGTTATACCTTGGTGCCCGCTAGAGTAAGTGTTTGTACTGAGAGCAGGCCGAGCTTGAGCACTAAACGCAGTTTAAAAGTTAATTAACGTTCACCTGCATTTGTCGCTGGATAAAAAAGGCAAGCTAGTGTCTCGAAGCAAGTATTTTATCGAATTTTAGTTTTAAGTCTTTAGTGTCAAGTACGTTAAACATTGCAAGGACTTTTTAAGATGATAACATGAATAGTAAAACTACCAAAACAATTTTGAATGGTTGAACATTATAAGAACATCATATAAACATGAAGTTTATTCCCACGCATGAATATTAAACTGAAGGATATTTTTAAATGTTGAAGGAGCTTTAAATATTGAGTTCTGTATATTAGAAGGTTAATCGATTTATTTAGAGAATTAAGTTAATAAGTTTTACAGCAATCTTATTCACAGAACGTGACTTAGTTGTTGTTATGTATATTGATGATAGATTGTAAATTAGCGATGTCATACTAGTATTAGGTGTATCTTAAATGATTTTCCCTGCTACCAAATAGGTTTTTATATTTTTTATAAGTGCAACGATGTGTAGTTTCACAGGTTACGCCGTGCGCCCTATGAAACTTTCTTTCCCTGGCATGCTGAAGTTCAATAAACTGCGTCATAATATACGTTAATTGAAGCTCCCCCTTAGATGCTTTTCAACCACAATGTATACTAACTAAGAGCTTATAATAATAATAATGATAGTAATAATAATAATAATATTAATAATAATAATTATAATGATAATAATAATAATAACAATAATAAATTAAAATGTTTATATAGCACCTATCCTTTTTCAGTGCTATGAGCTTAAAAATCCCCACTGGCAGGAGGCAGACCAGTGAGACATAACGATTGTATTGTATAATTATAGCCTTCTCAGTCACGTACATAAAACTGTTTCATAATTTTTTGTACTGTTGACCAAAAACACAGTGATTGTGCCTATCTATGCCAGCACAAAGCAAGTACTATGCTACGTCAAAGGCTGCTGCACCCTACTTTCAAGGTGACTTGAGTTGATAACTTAGTTTTTTAATGCCACTTTCTCCTCATTTTTTCTCGTCTAAATCGTGAGGACAAATGATATCTCCTTTAAGGTCATCAAAATTGATGTGAGCCCATCTACCAGAACTCTCATCTACAAGTCTGACTTGCGCGTATTGACCAATATACTCCTCTACGTTCCAGCTCTTACGGTACATATTCTCCCGACAGTTTCCTGTCTCAGTTCTGACGACCTAAACGTAACGACAAACATAAACAGTTTTTAAACCTTTGTTTTGATGATTGCTGATTAATGCACTTGCAATGCTTTGAACTTGGGGAAAACTATATCTTCGAATGAGGGTGAGCTAAAGAATAAAAAGGTTATGCAGAGTGTCAGACGCGAAATTGGTTATCTCGCAGACTCTTCCCTAAGTAAGCTCAACATAAGCCATTTCTAAGTCAAAAAATATTTCAAAAGTAAAACCAAACATTTTCGACATTTATTTGTTATAAGGGTTATCATCACTTACGCAGATGGTGACCAAGGGTCAATAATGTTTAGATTTTACTTTTTAGATATATTATCCCTCTAAATATCTCATTTTAAACCGCAGCGAACTTTATGGATATCACGAGGCTCAAAACGGTTTAGCAATTTTGAAAGACCAAATCTCTGATACCTTGATCAATGCACCTAAGCTGTTTTAAAGGAATCAAAGGACACATAATGATCAAAGTGAATAATCTCACCTGGTTGTTGACAATAAGCTCCGCACGAACTTCATTTACTTTACATCCTCCACCAATGAGAAACGAGATATTCTTTCCGATGATACGAAAACAAGGCGAAGTGAGAGTTCCATGGGGTTGGTCGGCTCCATCTGGATGCATTCCTCCGGCGGGAACGCTTTCATTTGGCCGTTTCTCAGCTCCCCCTACCCACCAGTCCCCTTGAAGCTGGGCGGTTTTACCGCGTGGGAATGGATTGTCACCAAATGTTGGCTGGTAAATGAAAGCTCTGCCGGTCATTTTCCACCCGCCGATTCCATCTTCAAAGTCAAAGCTGCAGGCTACATTAAAAAAAAAAAAAAAAAGAACCCTAGATCTTTTATTCCCCTGATTATCATTCGGTGTTAATTCCACTCTACGGTTTTTTATTTAATTACCCTTCTTGCAGTATACACCAGTAAATCCTAAAGGACATTTACAACGAAATCCTTTATCAGTGTATCCAGCTTGACATGTGCCATTGTTGAAACAGGGACTGCTGCTGCAGGGATTCTGTTCAAGACAAAAATGTTGAGGACAAAATCATAGTTTAGCTTACTTTCCCGGGGTTATCATGTAATCTCAAATGAACACATTCTTGCTGGAACGGTACCTTCTTGAGCTTTTTTTTTATAAATTAAGAGAAGACAAGAATTAATTACACTTTATCAGTCATTAAATAATGGTAATTGAACTGAGTGGAGTGCAATTTGGGCTGAAATCATACGCGTTATTTCAAAATCGAACGAGCGCGCAGCGCGAGTTCGATTTGAAATCACAAGTATGATTTCAGACCAAAATTGCACGACACAAGGTTCAATTACCACTTTATTACATCCATTTTGAAATTGCCCAAATACAGGACTTGGTGAATTGAAATATTTTACTGAGGCAGTACTGAGCCGGTTTTTAAATAAAAAGCGAAACCGGGAACGCTTTTACATCTTATTTTGTATGCAAAACAGAAAGACTTTGACGTCATGTGTCAAAAACTCAGTCAAGCGTAAAATGTACAATTTAGAGCAAAAGACGGTGCGATTTGTGAATAAATCGCATCAATAAGAGCCAATCAGATTATAGGGACCACCAGTGATTTCAAAATGGATGTAATAAACCAGTAAAATATGTCAATCGCGGTACTCGATTTTGAATGGGTCCCTTTATTTTAGCCACGTGTATCTTGTTATTTCATTTTTTTTAACATTTTTTCTAACATTTTTTCTATAACATCAAGAAAGGTTAGATATTCAAGTCTTCTCGGATAGGGACGAAGAAATGGAGGTCCCGTCTACTGTAGGGTTAGGGGCAGGAGATGTTAATTTCCCACGCACGAGATTACTGTGTGATGGAGGTCCTCCCCTGGGCTGGGATGGGTGGGTTTACTGGGCCCGCAGTAATTGGGGCAAGCTGTTGCGGTGTCCCTGCCTATCGGCGAAGCTAATAAACTAAACTATAAACTATACTGTGACACCACTGGTGTATCTTAGCTTTGGTATTCTCCCCTCAGGTGACAACTCATAAATAAATAAAAGTTGTCGAAGGATTTTTTTGATTGAGATTTTCTTTGAAAGGTCTCCTCCAATCTCTGTTTCTAGAACTACCATACGAAGGAAAGCTCACCAAAGAGATAGATAGGCCAATCTTGACCTATTTATACCGAAACTAGTACTAATCACGTGGGTTATTTCATAGCTTTACAAAGTATTTCTCGATAGTTTTATAAATGAACACTTAAACAAATAACATTTTATAGATAAGTATACAGTCTCTAATGTTTATAACAATGTAATATTAATACTATGTATGGAAAGATCTCTCAATTTCACACCATCGAAATCAGGAAAAAACGTTCCTAAGGATACACAATGCAGTACTAAGGAATCATTTCATTTCAATTCAATAGATGCACAAGAATTTCAAGAGTAGTTTAAGAGGTAATCTCTCAAACTGATCGCCCACAATAATTGTTCATCGTCTAAAAAAAGTCACTTTACCTCGATACTGAGATGGGTGTAATCTTGTTTACTCTGAAGGTCGGACGAGCTTGGACTTTCGTCCGAAGCGTTGTTCAATTCACAAATGTAGTTCCCTCTTTGTGAAAGCCCAACATTTATGGACACACAATTGGGCTCCATATAACACAGCACATTACAACTGCCTTGATGGGGCACCTCTACAAGCCTGATTGAATGATATTTCATGACTCTGTCCTGTATGGGTTCTTTGAAGATAATGGATCGACATTCTTCACCTATTTGGTTTGCAAATAATAAAACAAGCTCATCAGGCATCTCTGTGATTTTACCGTTTGACTTTTTAACGTGCACTGAATGAGGGCGTGAGAACCAGCGGCGAGTTACCCGTCAAAGAGGAAAGCAAACAATTTACATCCCACTCTAAGTCCATTCCAATGGATGCATTTGTTGAGCTGAAAATGTTATGTTCGGAAACCTTGGTGTTCTTTCTTTGTTTCCAATTGATGCAATTGTTAGTTAAGACAATTTGAATATCTTGGCCTAAGAGACTGGCAACTTTTCATGTATATGTTACTCCCTCTAGCACTTCACCGTCATCCAGACTGCGCACGATTTTTAGAAACAAAAGCCTACCATTGAGTCGAATTTGTCTGAATAGAAGTCTCTGACATGAAGAACGACTTACCTGTTTTTGGACAGTAAAGCTGATGGTACCATATCAACTACAAAATTCCAAAGGTTGAAATTGCTTCCTTAACAAATTTGGTTACGATGAGGAAAGACATCAAGGTAGTAAGGTGGGCATCTCGCCAAACACATTTTTCACCTCGTTATGAGAAATATCAGATTATATCATGGGGCAGATACCAGTGGGAAGCTTTTGTTCCGGTTTGGACATCAACACAGTGTTAATGTTGCCCTGAAGGTAGGGAGCAGTCATCTGGTCGCTGGGAAAGCTCTCCTTTATTAAGATTGTTCTTCTTTCTCTTCGAGTGTAATACTTGGATAGTAACCAAATGTAATACCTTTTACTGAGCACACCTAACGCACCTGAACAAACACTTCCATCTCCAACTGATCCTTCCTCCTTGCAAGTACAACCATAAGAGCCATTAGTGTTTACACAAGTCGCATTCACACCACAAATGAACCTGTCATTTACACATTCGTCAACATCTACAGGACAAAAGCCAATAAGTAAGTCATGGAAAGACTATTTCAAAGTTTGATGATAGATATCTTCTAGCCAACTTTACAGAAAATTTGTTTTAACTTTTTTTTTTCGGTTTACTGACGAAAGATACCTGAACATATCTGTCCATTTCCCAAAAAGCCTTTCTTGCATGTACAGTTATAAGAGCCATGGATGTTGGTACAATAGGCATTTGCGTCACAAAGATGGCTGCCATTTCTGCATTCATCGATATCAGGGTGAATGTTTGAAAATATAGAAACATCTAAGCATCACACCATGTTCATTATTTATATCTTTCCTTTCAGAGAATAGAAGAACAAATGAAAAAAATTGCACAAACCGAAGTAAGTGAATGATACCTATACATTCATGTCCAGTTCCATTGTATCCCTCCTTGCACGTGCATTTATACGAGCCATAAGTGTTTGAACAAATTGCATTGGCGTCACAGAGCAAGATATCATTCTTGCATTCATCGATTTCTGGAAGATAAATGGTAAAAATAATGTAACAATAAACTAGAAATAAATAGAACTCGTCAAAACATATGAAAGAAAATATCTGACGAAAATAGGCTAAGAGCAGACGAAATACGCTTACCTCCAGTTCCCAAGCTCATATTACAATACATTAATTGTGTCTTTCCATTACCAGTTGGATTCATCCAGTACTTATTGCTAATGGCATCTTTTCCCTCACTTGCCTTTATTTCTTGGCAAGATAGTGCTGGTAATTCGAGAATGGAACCCAAAGGTGCTGCAACACATAAAGAATTAAACAATAAATTCAGTAGACAACCACCTTGCTAATTTCTCAAAATTTTTCTTCTTGGAAAAGTGAAAAAGTTAAGAGTATGAGCATAGATGTAATGGGCTATTTCCTTTGAAATATTATTTCACATTCTTCGAATAAATGATGATAATAAATTTGACAATATCAAGAACAATGAAAAAATACTCTAGAATATGCAACTATTACCGGGAAATAGTCTTTAGGAATAACTTTTAGTTTTCTCGCATTTTTCTCACACTTTCATTTTTCTCAAACAACGCAGAAGCAGTTAGATTACTTTACTGGAAAAAATCTGACTCAATAGTTTACTTAAATATGGGAGTTTTTAATAAAAAAAGTGTCTTTGAGAAAGAAGCAGCTGTCATAGTTGCTCACCATGATAATATATAGGCGTTCAAGTATAATCAAGACAATAGAAACAGTTTATATTCTCTCAGTAAAACGTGAAAATAAGTGTTTTAAGGATAAAAATTGGTCCCGCTTGCTATTTTCTTCCAAAAAATTCCCGCTTGAGGGCTGTTATAGGCAAAAATACTCGCTGTAATCTTGTATCTTGGCTTACGGATTACCTGCATCACCGGACTCGGGTTACAGGTAGTCGATCAGACGAACTGTAAGCGAATTGCGGAATTCCACAAGGGCCCGTGTTTATTTAGTTTGTATACAAATGACATGCTAGACAGCGTTACATCGGGAACACTATACCTGTAAGCTGATGACACCACTGAATTTACTGTATCGGAACAACTGTGGATGAAGTACGTATGATGCACGATCCTCGCAGTAGATAGCGCTATTTAAGCAATAGCGAAAATCAGACCTGAAAAAAATCAGGCCTGTACGGGACTCGAACCACTGACCTCTGCGATACTAGTGCAGCGCTCTGCCAATTGAGCTAACAAGCCAACTGAGAGCAGGCCGTTAAGTTGATTTGTAATGAACCCGTGAAAGTGATAAATGAGATAGAATTCGAGTTCCGTACAGGCCTGATTTTTTTTCAGGTCTGATTTTCGCTATTGCTTAAATAGCGCTATCTACTGCGAGGATCGTGCATCATACGTATCAAATACCGCAGTTCAAAATATATGATTTTCATATATTTATTCTATTTGTGGATGAAGTATTCAGCCTTCGGAACAATGCGCTAGACGAAATTAACAAATGGTGTGTAGCCAACTAGCTAACACCACTCCCAGAAAAATTCGAAGCAATGCTATTGTATAAAGGATCGTTCATTGGACCTTATCCCCTGATCACCATAGGCAAAGCAGAAATTTCGTGGGTAGGTCACGCAAGACTGTTAGGGATAACAATAGATCATAGACTCACGTGGGCGAAGCGTCTCAAAGATCTAAAGAACAGCTTTGTCACCAAACTAAATCTGCTAAAAAAAGTGCTCTTTTCTAACAAGAAAATCACCCCTGGATTTATATTTTAAAGAGATCCTTCCTTCTGTGTCATACGAGATCACCATCTGAGGAAATTGCAATAACGTAGACCATATAAAATCCCTACAAGCACTACATTGTAGAGCTGCAAGGCTAATTTATAACTTGCCATGGGATACGCCATCGAAAACAGTTATGGAAGTTAGCAACTGGTACTCGATATACGATATGTACAAAACAAATCTTGTGAAAGTGTTTTATAGTTAACGACAAAACGTGAAAAGAGTTTTATAGTTAACGACAAAACGCCCCCTTTGATTTCTAATTTAGTTACGTGGAGAGACAGTCAATATAACCTAAGAGGACATAAGAAAGCTATCGTTCCAAGATTTTCAACACAATTCATGAAACTACTCGATACGTTTTCGAGGCGCCGTACTGTGGAACTTCGATTCCGATTAGTTAAAAGATTCTTATAATCTCAAACAATTCATCGGAAAAGTGAAACTGGACCCATCATTTATAGAACTTAATTTTAACAACCTATCTGTTCAGACGATACCTAAGAAGATGATGCGCGATTTTATATTTTAGACCTCTGAATTTTATGTAGTGCTCGAGTTCTAGTGTTTATTATTTAAAGTATATCATACTTTTAAACTTACTTAATAAGTAATACACGACCCCACAAGCATGTATTTTGCTTTAACTATTGATCGTGTTTAAATAAAGGATTTTACTTATTCACTTACTGAGGGAGATGAAAAACTATCTAACATGCGAATAAGTAAGGCCATCTCACTACATCAGATAAATACATACCTCTTCCGTTCAAACGCCTGATATAAAACCAACCAGGGGCCGCGCGAAAGTTTACAGTCCTCGCCTCTTTGGTGCGGTTGTTTAGTTCGCAGATCTCCTTCTTTCTATAGTAATTGTAGCTTTGGCAGGTAATTTCTTGTCCACATCGGATATCACAGATATGGGGAGCTGATGCTGACATCTTTTTAAAGACGAACTTTTCTAGTCTCATGCCTTGAATGTTGATCTCCACCCTGCACTGTTTATTAGGAGATACGGGTTCCATAAAGAAAACGAGGATGAAAAGACAAAAACTTGGCCACAGCATTTTTTCTGTAAGAATAATAATCGGTTCATGTGTCAGTATACGTTTACACAGACATCAAGAATACCGTGAGTTTATTAAAAACGCAAGATGTATCAGAGTGCCCTGTGGCACAAGCTTCTTGCCTTGCTGTTGCATTGTATGAAAAATTGGGAATGTTCTATGCAAGCAACTCTAAACTAACAAACAATTTCCGGTAAAACAAAAAAACTTAAGATGTCGCAGATGAAGAGACTCCATTTTTATACGTGTTTGTTTGTTGTTAATATTTTAACTGTTCGAGCGATTGTTGCCCAAGGATTATCGGGAGATTTATGTATTTTTATGGCTCATAATGAAAACGGGTTTCCACTATCTCTCCTCGACTTCATGTCAAAATCTGATGACAAGTAAGGTGTCTTACCTTTAAAAGTATATAAAAACTCAGCCTTTTGTGGTGTTATTTAATGCTGACCATCACTCGGTAAGTTTCTATTTCGAAGTCTTTGGTTGATGTTATAAAGCTATAGTTTAAATCTAAAAAAAAACTCCGAACATCCTCCTGAATTCTCTCCCCTGCATTAATGAAAGGATGCTAACCTGACAGCTTGAGCCACAGTTTGTTGGTAAACTGTAATGAATAAAAAATAGCCTCAATTGTCATTGATAACTTTATGATTGTGAATTGTAAATGATATCAGTAGGTGAACGATAATTTGACAGGAGCCCCAGACCCCGTGAACATGAAATATTATGCTTTTCTACTATGTGTTCGATATCCTAGTAATTATCGACGAAACAAAACGTTATTTTGTTTATGAGGCTTTATTTTTCCTACTCTTGGGACGCACTCGCAAAAATGTTTTGTTATTGCATTCCTCACACACGTACCTCATCTATCATTGAAAAACAAAGAACAATCCAGATTAGAAATATAGAACAAGTAGTACGGTAGATAAATGACCTTTTTGACTATAGCTTGGTCAACTCCAACGTTTCTCTCACTACAAATTTTTACTTTATCTTTGGTGATCATATTTTTCAGCTTGACAATTTCAACTACTACTTTTCTGTGAACTTTAATGGACAAAACGTCCCTTCTTATTTATGTTGTACGCAAAAATCGATCGAAAGCGATGAACACCTGTTTAAGACCTCCTTAAATAATTATGAATACCTGTTTCATGCATGAACTTTGTTTCGTCTTTTTTTATTCTTTTAAAGTTGGCGGAAATGGCTAGGAAAACAACGGTCTTGCAATTGCGTATTCACATAATTTTTCTAGAATTTGTGGTACAATACTATATTGATTTATAACAGGATGTTCAATAATTTACATAAGTCCGCTCAACAGTAGACTCTAAACTTGTCAGCTTCTTATGCTTCCACTGGGGGTCGTTAACTTTTAGAGCAATATCATTTGTTTGGTTAGAATTCTCCAGATCTTGCCACCTTTGTTTAAGTTGCATGATTCTTTCTACCCAGATCGCTCGCGATCAGTTTATATTGACGATAATACTAAGACACCATAGATTGTTAACAGGCTTATAAAAAGTTTACTTTAAGCCCCTTTGAAAATCGAAAACACCATTAACTTTAATTATTCTGCATTCACAACAGGAGTTCAAGATCTCTTTTCGCAGAGAACTCTTAATAAATATCAATTAACGACCACAACCTTTTAATTTCATACCTGCAAGGCCTGTCCCGATGAGCAAGGCAACTTTTAACCAACTTTTGGCGTTTAGAGGAACTTTTTGTGAGTCTAGCAAAATCGAGAAATTTTTGCATTTGTATATCTAGATAAATGTTTTCGCAGAATAAATGTTCAGAGAACATATCAATTAAACACGAACAAGTCAACAATTTCATGAGAAACTTCAATTTATGCAAATATCTTCAATATCTATCAACCTTTTGAACACATAATTTGGATATATCAACAAAGTTGAAATGGTAAATTGGCCACCGTAACGATTACAAAAGCTGACGTTTCGAGCGTTAGCCCTTCGTTGGAGCGAGTGAACAACGAAGGGCTAACGCTCGAAACGTCAGCTTTTGTAATCGTTACGGTGGCCAATTTACCATTTCAACTTCGTTGATATATCCAAATTATTTCGTTACTCCCACCGACGCAGCCCCAAAGAGTTTCTTTCGAAACTATCAGCCTTTATTCATTTGTATTTTGATTGCTGCGACTACTAACTTTTGTCTTAGCATTTTTCTATCCACAACGTTTCGCTTCGACGAAGGGCTAACGCTCGAGACGTCAGCTTTTGTAATCGTTACGGTGGCCAATTTACCATTTCAACTTTGTTGATATATCCAAATTATTTCCTTACTCCCACCGACGCAGCCCTAAACAGTTTCTTTCGAAACTATCAGCCTTTATTCTTTTGAACACATAACCTGTCATTTGTCACCGTTTGGTTCGGCAAGACGCCAGATGAAGCATGTGTTTTGTTCCGTTCGAGTTCAGTTATGAATATCCTAAAATTTTGCCCATATTTAAGTGTAAGTCTTTAAAGCTAACTTTCAAGCTATTTTTATTGAGTAATGTTAGCAATTTTTGCGAAAAACCAAAATTTAAAACTTTTGATCAACTTATATTTGAAAATATCTAGAAGTTTAGGTAGCACCTATAAATATTTTTTTATAAGTTGGGAAGTAACTTTTGGAAATTTTTTGGCAACCTTTTGGGAATTTCATTTAGCAACTTTCCAGCATTTTACGAACATAATCAGGACATGCTAAATATCTGTCCATTAGGCATCCCTGAGCAACATTTCGTCGGTGTCAAGACCTCGTTTAGAAGTTGTCTATAAATTTTTCTAGTTAGCCAATAGATATCCATTTTTAAATATTTAAAAAAGCTTTTTAAACCTCTCAAAGATTAAAGATGTACCTCGAAGACGGTTTTCTTTTGTTTTGACTTATTTGAATAATTTGTATTCAGGTGGTGTACACACGTATAAATCTAAATATAGAGGGTCTGGATGGGGTTTAGTGTTAAGTGTTATTTGGCCTTTTTAATGTTTAGTGTTAAAATTTGTAAAATTCTAATGTTTAGCGTCTTAAAAAAGTTAACTGTTAAGTGTTAAAAGGTATTAAAACAGTGATTTCACTCATTAAGGATCGATAAAAGTTTTATAGAGAAGGCAATAATTTTAGAAAAAAAAGGACTAAGATTCTTCAAACGTAGCTCTTATGATATAAGGTGCAAAACTAAAAACAAAAGAAGAAGAGCCTGCGCGGAACTGACCGAACTGGTCAGCATGCATACTTTGTGCTCATACACATATTAAGTTCTTCAGACATTTTGTGGTCAGCGGTTTTTAGCAGACCTCTGCATGCAAAGTGGCCGCCACGCCCGCATCGGCGGGAGTTGTGGAAGTGTTAGTTAGCTTTTATAGATGTGGCGAGGAAAATGCTTTTGAAAGGCATCGAAGCAGAATTCCAATCAGTAAAGAGCAAAGAAATATAACGGACGCAAAGAAGCATTTGATCAACTTTCTTGGTATTTCACAAATGGCCACCTCGATGGGGATGGGAAATTTCGAGTTAAAACTTTACCGGCTGGCCAGGAATGCCCACGGGAAAACGAAGAATTTACCTATCCTTACGCAACATCAATGGGAAATGGAAGTTCCACTCCTTGTTTCTGACGAAACCCAGAGTGAACTCAATGGTGAGTAGAGAACTGATCTTTGAAATTCATAAAGTGCAGGAAAAAAACTGCAAATTGCAATATTCGCTGGAAAAGCTAAGTTTTTGCTATTCAAACCCAGTTTGTTCTTAATGAAAATAACTGCTATATCTCGTCACTTATAGTTATGTTAAAAGACCATAAGCAAGCAAAGGAGAATCAAGATTGTGAAGAGTATAATTTTTTCATTGGAATATTTGTTGTGGCTCAATTTTTTTTAAAACCAGTTTGATTTTTAGTACCCCTTGTTTCTAATGGGGACAAAACATGAAGTTGACCACATGGCTGAGGCTATTTTGAATAATTACTTTGAACATTATAAAGATGAAATACTAAAGTAAATTTTCATCTTTTTCATCTTTTATATAAGTACATATGATACAGAAGATAACTAAGAGAGGCCACAAGTATATTTCGAGAATTGAAAATCAGTGACGAAACATCCCTTTCTGTGAACTAGTTTCGAAAAAAATATCTTAAGGTTCCAGCGATTTTCTTTCCGGCTGAAATTCAAAAAAGTTTGAAAATTCGCTTAAAAAAGCCGTTTTCGCCTTGCCTAAACGGTCAAATCGTCACGCAACTTTAGAAAAATGTTGGCAGCGCCAAACAAGTCCACTCACCATCAAACTTTGCACAGTAGCTATAATATCACTGCACAGTAAAAGCATATAAAAAAGTTTCTTGTAATTCTCTTTGGTATGGGTTTTATCGCCGTTTTTATAAAGGTGTATTTTGCACGCCTTTTTAGGAGACAAAATGAAGGCTAAGTTTTACCGGTTTAAACGACACCTGTTACCCAAAATTTCGACATTAAAACCATATCAGACGAGAGCTCATTTATCAAACTATACACCTGGAGAGTTTGATCGTTGGAAATTCAGTCTCGTCTTGGAAGTTAAATAAAACGTGATGCCACCAAAGTGCCATTTAAACGTGCAGAATTCGATGTTCACTTCAAGCTAATTATAGAGTCTGTTTGTCGAAAATACAAAGAAAAAATTAAATGACGTCAGCATCGTTATGTTTCTTCTGTGAAGCTGTGAATGTAAAGCAAAGTAGTTTTTAATCTTTTGGTCTTTCTTAACTACGTTTTAAGTGCCAGCGTGTCTCTTAACACATGTTAACACGGCTGATGGGATTTACAAACTTCAGAACATTTCGAAAACAATCACAGTGTTGGCTAAAACGCTGCTACTTACACTAAATTAATGATGTGTTGAGTTGCTTCTTACCAAATATACTAAAAAATCTTCGTGCTTAAATGAAGAAAAAGAAAGCTATTTGGATCATTCACAGCAGTCATGGTATAGACAACGTATGCAATTTATCAAGTTTATTGACATGTGCGTGACCTAAGCCGTGACGCTTAACATGTTCGGGTCAACAAAGAATGGCCTCAAATTCTTTTATTTCTGCTTTAATAATCTTGAATGAAAGAACAATATAAAAGTCCGTCGAGGAAACTATCATCACATTTTTCAAAAAACTTTCCGAGAATTATTTGTGTGAAAATCTATCGTCGCGTAAATGGCCTTCTTGAATGGCAAGGATTCATCCATGTAATCCAGTCGCGCGTGCAGTCAAAGAGGTCCTGAAGTGGTGGCTATCATGCACGATGTTCTGAACACCCTAAAGCTGCAACACGGGGAAGTAACGAAGGCATATTTCAGGCAGGAAAACGCCGGTTGCTATCATTTATCATGAACGGTCCTAGCGTGTCCAGCCATTGCAGAATCTAGCTACTGGTGTCCAGGTTATAGGAATTGACTTTTCTGACCCGCAGGGAGGTAAAGGTGCCGCAGACAGACTTGCGGCAAAATGTAAAGGCCACGTAAGAGTCTACATAAACGAAGGCAACGACGTGTGTAAGGAAGTCAATTCCAAGAAGCTCTTCTTTCCCACGAAGCCATCGAAGGAGTGAGAGTAGTTGCAATTGACAGCATGGAGGATTCCGTCATTGATGATGCAAGGAAGATTCCCAGTATCAGAAAGCTCAACAATATTTTTTTTTACATGCATGGTCTATGTTGTACCAAATTTTCTTTGCAAAATCGCATAAAAAAATTACCACAATTTAACAACGTCTTCTTTATGGAATCTTTTGAGGACCATAACATCCTTCCATTTTCAGAGTGTAGTTATCGCTGGATGGGGTCAACATTTTCCGCAGGTAGTTTTAAATGACTCAGCGAAAAACACCCCACGCAGACGGAGTCGGAGACTACAGAGAAACCTGAAGTCTCTAAGAGCATAAAGTGATTGCTGGTGATGAAACAGCAGCATTTGCCTGCCCTCAAGACGGGTGCGTGAGAGTTTTTCAAAGGTATTCTGCCTTAGAGAAACACCTGACCTCAGAAAAATGCACAAAGTCTTTAGAGAAGAGATCTTTGCTAGACCTGGCCAAGATCGCATACAAATCTGCATTGTAAGAAGTTGTGGGGACTATACCAACTCTGCAACAAGTTCCAGGACGTGAACGTCGAACTGATTGCTGTAATAAGGAAGGCTGGGCTCTTAAGTCAACCAAGGGGTTGGGTCACGTACGCAAAATGGTCACGTTAAGGATCAACTTACAAACTTACGAGAATTTTCAAATGTTATCTACGTTTTCGGTCATATATAAGTCACCAAACCTAAAATACTTCTCTTTTACTAAGTTCAAGTTTTAGGAATACGTTAAAATTTACTTTTGGATATGTAGTATAAACTCAACAGATCATTTCTTCAAGTATAAGAAGCGATGTTTTTGTCAAGAAATGTTTCGGAATGTTTTTAAGTTCGTAAACCGCTTCACTGAGTCGCGTTAAGAGACATGCTGGCACTTAACGCGTGATTAAGAAAAATTAAAAACGACTTTAGTTAACATTCACAGCTGCACAAAAGAAACAACGATACTGACTACTTTCAATGCTCATTTGTTTTTTTCTGTGTATTTTCGAAAAACTGACTTTATAATTAGTTTGAAATGACCATCGAATTCTGCACGCTTACATGGCGCTTGGGTGGCATCACGTTTTATTTAACTACCGAGACAAGACATAATTTCCGACGGCCAAATTCTCTAGGTGTATATTTTGATGAATGAGCCTTCGTCTGGTATGGTTATAATGTCCAAATTTTAGGTACCAAGTGTCGTTTAAACCGGTCAAAGTTAGTCTTCATTTTTTCTCACAAAACATCGTGCAGGAATACTGTAATTATTGTGCAAAGTTTGATGGTGAATAGACTTGTTTAGCGCTGCCAACATCTTCCTAAAGTTGCGTGACGATTTGACCATTTAGGCAAGGCGAAAACGGCTTTTTTAACGAGTTCTCAAACTTTTTAAAATTTCAGCCGGAAAAAAAATCGCTGGAACTTTAAAATATTTTTTCGAAACTATTACACAGAAAGGGATGTTTTGGCAAGATGAAAAAAAACTCGATTTTTCGTCACTGATTTTCGAATCTCGAAATCTTCTGGCGGCTTCTCTTAATTGGTCAGACAAGAAAATGGTACTTGTACCGAGTGTGAAGGAAACTCCTAAAGAACCTCTTGATACTTCAACAAGGTCTTCAGAAGATAAAGATCCAGAAATTGCAATCATAGATAAAGAACCTGGAGCATCAGATTCCTCGAGAAAGAAAAATATGAAAAGAAAACAAGAATGTCTGGAAGATAAAGAACTAGTTCAAAATATTTTGAGAGACAATAAAGTTGTGAGAAGTGTACGTCAGCAGCATGAATTAGATGAGCTTCAAGCAGGTAAATCTTAATGAAATGAATGGTTTTTGAATGTCCTAAAGAGTAATAAGTTCTAATTATCGTTGTTGTCATAAGATGTAATTTGTAAATTATTTGTAATTCCAACTAATAAATAGCAGACCCATTATGATGAAAGATATGCTGATGGTTTGGTTTAGATGCATCTGTTACTCTCAAGCCTTGCAAAAGCACTGTTAGGTATTAAATGAATGAATGAACAAACGAACAAATGAATGAATGACTAAGTTGATGAATTTATGAATAACTATTCTTTAATTAAGACAATTGGGCAAAATATAAAAGAAATGAAAAAGCAGTGAGACATGAAAATGTTCCTTGATTATGAGGTGCAGTATGAACAAAAGAAAAATGGGATGTTGGCACATCCATATTAATTTCATATTGTATTCCAAGATAACATTATTAGTACAATAATTCTTACAGTAATGATTGACATGTGTTTACTTTTATCTCTCTTAGACTTGGGGAAGCTCGCTGGTAGCTCAGCTCTTAATGAGCTGAAATTTACCTGTGGAGTCTGCAAGAAACCATGTTTTATCAGTGCTAAGTCCAACAGAACTGCTGTTTATTTCACAGAAACACTTGCTTGAGTCGAAAACTCGACCAACCAGTAAAGGAGAGTTTTTCTGCAAACAGAAAACACGTTTAAAACAAACGAAATACAGCATAAACAACTGAAATGAAAACTCACCGACTGTTCGAGCTTAGGGTTTACAAACATCGACAATACACGGCAACAAAACATTTTTTAAATGAACGCGACGATTTTCCCTTTCAAAGCACATGGGCGATTGCCGGATGTTTACGTAAACATAGGCCCGCAATGGGAGCTACAAGAACCACCCAAGGGAAGGTCAATTACTTCAAAATCAGTAAGTTCAAACAACCATTTTTAATGTACCCATATGATAATTGCAGATCACATTCAGCATTCAGAATAAGAAAAATAGTAATTCAGAGTGTATTTAGGTGATGGTAACTCTGGTTTTTTGTATTCAGTTGAACTTCTAAAAGACTAATAAATGTTTGTAATTAAGTAGAACTTCCCTTATCATTATTTCAAAAATCCCCAAGGTGAAGAAATGTAAACCTGGGAATACACTGTTGACCTTTTCTGAAAACTTGTCTACTGTAGCACATTTCAACAAGTGTCAAAAAAGGTATGAGGAAGCTCAGCGGTCAGTGAAAAAAAAACAAACCCTAGACAGCCTTTGGAAAAAAGGAAATTGTGTAGCAAATTCTTCAGCATCAAGCAGCAATTCTATGTCACAAGATGAGCAGGAGGAATTTACTGGTGCTGATGCCATAGAATCAGGCTCTGACAAGTAAACACTTTACTGAAGAATATATTGTTTTATAAAAGAACTTTTTGTGAATGAAAATCTAGATTACTATAAAACTTATGCATAGATGTGTCATAACAATATACCACTAAAAATATTTGTTGTACACACACAGGTTTTTCAACTGTTTCCAAGATCTCAAAACCAATGTCTGTGACCAGCATTTGAAGTACTGCTTCTGGAGTCTTAATGCATAGTTTTTATTGATATTTTGAGCTGAATGAAATAAAATACTTGATGTTTTGTGAATTGATGTTTGCACCTGTGTTTCATGTGAACGAAAAAAATCATAATCTGCCCAAATATAATTGCATTGTATCACAACACCAAAAATCCATTACAAAGCGTAATATCTGGAGCATTCTCCATTGTTTCTATACTGTCACAATGTTATATATGTTCTTCTGTGTTCCCTTTTAAAATGCCTGATACTATGAACACAATGAACAATGAACAGAACTTAATACATATGTTGTGAAAACTATAATACATATATGTGATAATTTCCTTATATAGTGATAGTGTTTGGAAGAATCCGCAGCCTTGATTCATAGCCATGATGAGACTGTCAGTTCATCTACTAAATCATGGGAAAAAGTAAAACCTTGTGCTTTTGATGAAGCTGGCCATGTTGACAAGAAAGATTCAATACGGTATCTAGAGGGTCGTGGGATAAGCGATGCGAACTTGGATGGTGACTTGACATGTTTTAACTTGTGAGTGTTTATGTAACTAGAAAGATGGAGGATAAATGTCTTATTTGTGTTTGATCCTGTAGTTTCTATTGGCCCCAACTCCAAGCTTCGGAGTTTTGTGGTGGTTGGTTACGATTCGGTGGAAAATGTTGTTGCACTATAATTTATGAGGATTGAAAAACTGTTAGCACTGGTCTATAAGTGGTCTTCGCGTATTTAGACGTTTGTGTACCTTTATTCTTGTAGGTGTGTGGAAAACGCCCATCCAGTTGCTATTAAATTCAATCAGCTTCTTGAGAAAGGAAAGATCCTGGACGATTGTCTATACTACAAATTTATTGACAACACTACCTCTTTCGCTTCAGTTAATCCTAAGTCTGCTTCTGTTTTCACATGGGACCGAGATGTGTGCGAGTTTTTTGACACTATCAAGTATCTCGGCGGTAGTCGGACACGAAATTTTGTGAGAGGGCCTGGCTTCTTCGGAACTGGGAGAGGAGGACTGAAAGAACTCAACACATTTTCTGATTTCAACCTTTACGGTCCGTCAACTGAATCGTCAAAACGCTTTCAAGCTGGTTATACTACAACCAGGGGGGTGATCAAACCGCATCTATTGTCTTTGTATTCCTTTGCCTTTAATCGAGAAACCGATTTGCCAACGCTCGTTTCTACAGATAAGTTGAACGTCATTCCATTGTCTCAACCTATTGATGGAACTGCATTAAAACCTGGCCTAGAATATGATTCACTTCAGAAAATGGTGGTTGGGCTAACTGAGTTGTTAGACCAAAACACTTTCAGCAGCAACTCCATTCCTGATCCAGAGGAAATGAAAAAAAAGCTCTTAACAAGCGCTGAGGTGGTCGTAAGCACATCATCGGACAACGGCTCGTCAATTCCAGTTGGTGTGCACTATCGTTCGAGATCAGTCACCGGTGAAGAAATGCTCAAATCTATACAAGACACCGCTAAGACCCTGGAAACATGCCAAATGTGCTTGAAGCTCCAGACTTCTGACAGTCAAATTGTATTGAATGACTTGCCTTCTTGCTTTAGCAACTGTGATGACTGTCTTAAGCTGAAATCTGTTTGTGCAGCCAGCAAAAAAATGGCCAGGTCTCACACATTCCTTCTTTAAGGGCTTGTGACCGGTGTTTACAAAAAGACTTCAAGTGTAATAGGTTTCTTGCTGCAACAGTTATTACCGATTGTGAGGAGTGTAACAAGAAGGCGTTGTCAAACCTACACTCCATGGCCCAAGATGGTACATTACCTCCTGAACTTTCGCTTCCTGTCGCCTGCCAGATGTGGTTCATCTCGGCAAGAGTATGAAATGCGGCTGGGCCAACTGGTTTATCGATCTTGAGGGCGCGAAGGGTAGTCTAGTTCTAATTCGAACACTCCGCGATTCTGCTGGCCCTGATGTGCGTAAGAAATTACGAAAACTGCTGACCCTGGACTGCGTAATGAATAAAGATCGGATGGCAGTTGAACCGATCGTGTGCCTTACTAGAACCTCG
The DNA here is from genome assembly GCF_964205215.1 of Stylophora pistillata. Lineage (NCBI taxonomy): Eukaryota > Metazoa > Cnidaria > Anthozoa > Scleractinia > Pocilloporidae > Stylophora > Stylophora pistillata. The sequence continues at coordinate 2,053,277 of NC_142526.1, read as the reverse complement.
GTACTAGAATTACTGAGAGGAATACGTTTGGTCGTGGACACAATAGTTCCAGAAAAGTATCGATTTTGGAAAACCAATCAGAGTGGGGTAGGCAAATGACCCATTGTAGTTGAAAGGGGGCCTCCAGGAAAAGTGCTCGTGTTACACTATGACTTCGAATTCAGAGAGACTCGTCTCGTGGAATTACGTTTCTATCAACCGGTTGATGTACACCTACGGAAAGAAACATTCAAAAATGTAAGGGACCTTTGCTTTACTAACGGTATAGTTTTCGTTTGTGAGCTAGGATCTAAGGCAATTCGTGTTATTGACTTGGAAGGCAAAGTACGTTTAAAGCTGGAGGGCCTGAAATCGTGGGCAGAGCTACTTTCACAGCTGGGTCGTTTTAGCTTGTTACAGGAGGGCACAGTGCCAATTCTTCGGAAGCGACTTGCGACACATTTACAAGCCCTAGCTGCACAAGTTAAGAACCCAGAAATCGTCCAGTTTAACACGCCTTTAGTAAAACCAACGTCTACTTGCGTGGCGAGTACGGTCATTCTTTTGTGTGCGGATGACGAGCACTAGATGAATTCAATTGGAACTAAGCTACAACGGATTTGCCGTCGTTGGTACTAGCATGCGAGAAATAAATTATCCCGATTTTCATTTAATTAACTCTGTGATCCAGAGTCAATTAAATGAAAACCCGAAAATATCACAACCTTGGACCCGGGAAGGCAAGGGGAGTTTAGATTCAAAGGCTGGCTTAATTGCTGCTGATACATGTGCTAAGAAACGTGAGGATTGGCTAGTGAGGACGCAACAGCCTATTTCCCGGTAGGTAAAAGGAGCACGATAATTGATTAAACAAATTTTTGAAATGAAAGATTGCAAAAGTGTAATAATGACAGTGGAAAATTTTCATTGTCGAGCATAATGTACCCTTCTGCTGAGAAATAGTCTCCCTTGATTTTCCATGATAGAAACATAAACAATGAACAAACCCAAAATTGTAATCAAAATGACACAGTCTGTAAATTAATTGTAGTTATTATTCCATATCGAATGTTCACGTTTGTCTTGATTAGTATCTTTCGCTTTTTTAAGCCATTTGCGCTTACATTTTGTATGAAATTTAGTGTTACAGTGAATTTTTTAGTGTTAGATGTTAAACAGCGTAAAATTTAATTGTTTAATGTTATAGAAGGAAAAATTTTAGTGTTTAGTGTTTTCGAGGCACTCCCATCCAGACCCTCAATATAGAGCTACTTTACGAACAGGTGGAATTTAGATCACAAACAAGAAATACATCATTTGAGCTCAAGGAAAAATGGCTAACAGACCTTTAACAATTTTCGTTTTGCTCATGTACCACTATGCTATGTGATGCTAATTCCCACAACTGTGACCATGTTCGAGGAAATAATAAACTATACTTTGAGTTAGAACCTGATTACACCTAGATGAACACACTTAAATAAATGACTAACCGAGCACGCTGTTTACTCGTAAGGATGTCTAATGTTTGGCATTTCCCCTGGGAGATCGAGTCCCAGAAAGGGTGATAGATATCTTTTTCCCAAGCTGCTCGTGCTGATTAGTAGTATAGTATATGGGGGTATTAGCACATCACTTTTGTGACCTCTAAAATCCCGAAATTGCGTGCAAAATTGTTGACTCATCAAAATTCAACATTGCTGACTCATCAAAATTCAAAATTGCTGACTCATTAAAAATTCAAAAACCGGTTTGAACTGGATTTTTAAAATGGTGGATTCAAAAGTGAAACTGGTTTAAACTGGCTCAAACCGGTTTTTCAATTATCTTACCAAATTGTAAATAAATCAATTTAAATAGCTTGTAAATCCTTGAGAGGAACCCAGCTGTTAATATCATCATCATAACCCCTCTATTTAACCAGAGCTCGTTTATTCTTATAATCTCTATTTATGACTTTATCGATTCTGAATATTTCTTGTTTAGCTCTCAAAAGTTCAGGCTCATATAAACTACCTCTAATTTCTTCGTTGTTTAAATCTCGTGATCGATAAGTGATTGAATTCGTGTATTGTATATTATCAGTAGTGAATATCTCTTCTGTCCAATTTGGAGTGCAGCCTTTATCGAACAACTGTCTTTTGTATTTGAACCTTATCACCGATTTTATATTTCGGTTTTGTTTTGATGCATGAACACTACCATACAGATTGAAATAAACTATTCCTTGATTCTTTTTATTCGATGCTTGAAGGGGTGTCATTTTTATTGAATTGTGTTTGGTATTATTGTACTGAACAAGTACTTTTGAGTTGTTGGCAGAATCGAGAATACTAAAGCAAGAAAGGGAATATTTGCGATAAAAACTCGCATATTTTAAGCTTTTCAACACATCGCCCTCTTGTAAAAACAAATACTCCCTTTCTTGCTTTACTATTCTGGATTCTGCTAACGACTCAATTGATTTAAAACTTAAAGAAGCTTTTTATATAAATAAGATCAAACCTGAACTTAACAAACAATTACAGCATTATCACACTTTTCTAGTGCTTCAGTTCACACCTTTGATGTTTGTTGTCACGTTGTAATTAATACCCGCCTTTGTATTACATCATACTATAAATATTTTATTCATGTACTTGTATGCTATATAATTACTCACGTTCAGTTACTCATTAATTGAAGATGGCATAAACATGCCGAAACATGTCTCTCAAAAAACTTGTCTTTCTTACAATATCATGTATATCAAACACTTGCAGAAGATCAAAATACGATTTACCTTTGTTCATCTCATTCAAGAAATACAACCAGAAATAACCACAAGTAGTCGTCATAATATTCTGAATTTCATTGTTCTGATGGAGAAGAGTCAGATTCTTCTATTTAGCATGATCAAGCATTTCTTGAAAGGGTGGCATTCCAAATGAATCGAAGTAATTGATGACATTATCTTTAACGAAAGTTGTTATCCAGGTGTGATTCCGATGTGATCCAGGCATGTATGATGGGTATAGATTATAAATGAAAAGAGCTTGTTTATGATTGTGTGACACCTTTTGGTCTCTACTTAAGACATTATTTATTGGTATTTTTAGATATTTACACCATTCAAGGAGATCGAAATTTGTCATAGGTGTTGTTTAATGGAATTGTGGTTTTACAAAATTGCCCCGATTAACGGAATTGAATTGAACGGGCTGTTTTTTCCCACAGGTAGCCCTTGCCTTTTTTCTTTGGAGCTTCTTTTTTCCCCTGCCAACTTGACCATTTGGCCAATTTACGATAAATGGAGGTGGAGGAGTGTAAGCACCCAATCGTGGAGCTCCTTTACCACCTTTTCGTGGTCCTAATCGTGGTGCTCCTCGTCCAGAAATTAAATTCTAAACCAAATCAATAGCCATTGGAATACCAATTAAAGAAAGGATAGTCCCAAGGGTCCCAGAGGCTCCTCCCATTTGTTTTTTTGTTGGTTTAATAACTATTTGATCTCCTCCTTTTAGAGCATTGATGACGTATTCTTTTGTTGTTTTGGTCAATAAATCAGCTCTTTGAATGATTAAATACATTTTATCAGGAGGAATGATGAAACCACCTGACTGAACACCTCTTCCGGATATCGCTTTAACCAATTGAGAAGCTCCTTCACTTGCTAAACCAGATAAAGCAGAAAGGCCTAATGTCTTTCCAACAGTTGGTAAAAGAGTTCTTCCCAAACTAAGAATGCTTGTTACAAGACTATCTCCAACTTGATCTCGGATACTGGTTTTTGCTAATCTGATATCTATACCTTTTTTCAATTGACGATGTTTCATCAACCTTTTGGCAACTGTCTCTGGTACATAAAGTGTGTCATTACCAGTCAATGCGCTAGAGGTCAAACGTATTGTAGTTGGCTTTCTTTTATGATAAGCTTTGCTGAGATTATTCTTTTGATTCTGTGATAGTTTAATGTTGATTTGGAATAACTGTGTCATTTCTTATCTATATTATACATTATATAATTTTAAAATCATAAAACGTATCTAGTTAATGATTTCCATTTTCGATGGTCTCAGACAAAAGGTAACGATTCGTTACTCTTCTTGATAGTTATCATCGATAACTGTTACAATAAATTCTCCATTTTCATCTTTTTTAGTATTTATTGTTAATTTAACATTTCTCATAATAAATCCAGAAAACCCATTTTGTTTGGTTCTAAAAAATCGACGACTTGAGAAGGACAAGTTTCACGTCGTCGTGAACTTCAGAACTTCAAAACAGTTTTCGTCATCAAAAGATGCGGGTTTACTGTCGTTTTTTCCAAAGTCTATAGCCGGTTGGAGTTTGTATTCGCTTCTTCGTGAACGGGCAAGGGTCAGTTACATACACAACACGTTCATAATGTCAGCAAATGTGTTTACTATCAGCGAAGAAAGTAAATTCCTACAAAGGAGCGAAAAAATAAGTTACAATACAGAAAAAACTACTTTAAGGCGACTGCAAAATGAAATAAAAAAATAAAACGATGAAAACAAAACTGCTTACCAAATGCTGAGAAAGATAGGGTTGTTGGTCAGGGCCACCGAAGAAGAAACCTATTTCGAGGAATGATGTGACACTAATAGCTCGGTACAAAAACTGGCAATAAATAAGGGCGAGGTAATAAAACTATAACGAAATTTACATACAGCAAATAACAAAGGAGCGTAACTAACGAAATACCGGAGGGAACAGAAAAGAATACACGATAACAAGTAAGTGAGAAAATGAAAGTAAAAAGAAGAAAAATTTGCCCTAACATTCGGTTGATTTAAACCTCCCCTGTTTAGTTTTCTAATGAAATAAAATTCGATAACCCAGAACTCATTTTCCTTCCTCCGCACAACAGATGTCAAGTCCAGCGGTGAAAGCGACCACGTAAGGTTGAAACTTATTTGAGTATATTTCATGAAAGAGTGCTGTTTATCATTTTTATTGAATGAAAAGTTTTAAATGGCGGTGCACTACATCTCTGCGTTCGGCCAAAAGCTGTGTGTATGGAACTGCCGGATTATCGCTACTAAAAAACTTTAAAAAAATTTTCCTGTTGCTATTCTTCAATCGAGACGCCTTAAACAGCAAAGAATTCTACAGATCGATGTGTTAACATGAGCTTGTCAGGTTTTACGAATCTATTTTCGAGATGTTTGATATAGATTTACAGCCATAAAAATTATTCCGACAAAATCACACGGGAAAAAAAAGAGTATTCTTGCGTGAAGCGCGACGACTGCTATCTGTGCCGATCTAGCTAGCATTGATTGAATTGACAGACTTACGTCGCTTGCTCGCCAAAGGATGGAGCAGCAAAAGTAGAACATATGAGGCTAAAGCATGTTAAAAATCAGCAAGGCAAACCTTGTGCAAAATTGGCTTGTTTATATCAGCAACACTTACAACTGAATTAAATCTCAAATAACTTCCGTAAAAATTTAATATTTTAAACTTTTGCCGTGCGTAAAATTGTAAATAAAATAGCTTTATTGTAAATAGAGCTAAAGCTTAATACTTCCTTGGACTGTTGATGTTCAAGAATTAAATGGCCTTCTCTCGAACTTTCGATATATAGGTGGAGATTTGATCCATAAGTCGGAAGAAGAAAGTTTTGGACGTCTCCGAACGATGTCATTTCTTAAACTGACGAAGCGAGAATAAACAAGATTTCAGACGTCGTCGCCCTTGAGCAACTTTACTGCTTAAGTTTCATTTTCCCGCTAAAAACGACGTTCTCGTTCCAGACCCTTCGCGATTACTTGAAGTCGTCGTCGTCGTCGTCCCTTTAGTCGTGGTTGCTTAAGCTCCCTATTAATCTCTCATTTCCTCGACGGCAGATCGTATTTGAAAAAGACTTTAAAAACCATCCAACGGACATTGTTTGACTTTGCTGCTATGAAAATTCAACAAGTGAATAGTAAACAACGATGTGGATGGTTTTCGAGTTTTTTTCAAACACTATCGGCCGTCGATCATCAGCGGGCTTTACTTGACTTTGTTGCTATGCGAGTGCAATGTGGGAATGATGAACAACACTTCTTCACGCGTGATCAAAGATCAATGCATTAAACAATGCAGATGTTTATTAAAACAGTTTTACAGGAGGATCATAGTCTACTGGGTAAAAGTCGTGGATGGTTTTGGAATTTTTTCTAAACACTATCCGCCGTCGATCGATTAACGACTTTTTAAAGGTTTTAGGATCGGCCGTCGATCGATCAACGGACTTTCTTTGACTTTGTTGCTTTGCGAATGCAGCGAGTGAATAATAAACAACTGCTTCTTTACGCGTAATCAAACAAATATATCGGGAGTCAACTACGCAAATGTCAAATAAAAATGTTTCACAGTAGGTTTAAACCCTTCTGGGTAAAAGCCTGGCATGCTTTCAAAGTCTTTTGCAAACATGATCAGCCCTGGAGGAGATGAGAGATTGGGGAGAGTGAAACGGACAATTTCAAACGATACTAATCTACGAACACCCGCGAATGCATCGAAAGCAAAATTTTATTCTTATGGTCATTTGAAATTACAATTATTTTGGACGTTAGTGAACTGACATGTAGAAGTTGGCGGTTTGACGTTATACGTGTGCGAATCGACCTCATACCTTGGCGAACTGACGTTGGCGAGCCGACACGTTAGCGAAACGACCGACTATCCTTGAAAGTGACAAAGAAACCCACTGTTCTTGGAATGTCCGTTGCATACGTCTATTAGATATTTACTCAGTGTGTCAGGTGTTGCCAACAACAGTACCAATGGATATTTTGCAGTAAGAAAATATGAAAAGGAGTCGATATCATGGTTCGCCTGTACAGGCACATCGGGCAAACTACTCCTGGTATTTACACATTCCTTGTATTTTCATATGATTCATTCTTATTTATTTGTATATTATCCTTGCCACTCTTTATTTTATCGGTTTTTATGAAGTCATGGGAAGCAACAGTCCCCGCTTTAGTCCCCGCTTTTGTTGGGAAGGAACACGGGAGGGGGGAGAGGGAGTATCTTACGAAAGACATTTCCACCCCGTCGTAAGAAATATCAGTAATATCATAGGACAGACACCAATGAGAAACTAAAGCTCTGGTTTGGACATCAACACAGTATTATTGTTGCCCTTAGCGCAGATAGCAGTCATCTGATTGCTAGGGAAAATCTTCTTTATCAAGATTGTTCTTCTTACTCATGGATTGTACAGCTTGGACGGCAGGGAAATGTAATATCTTTTAATGACCATTCGATATTTTGTTTTTTTTCCCAATGTTTTCTAAAGAAAACTTGATGTACCTGAAAAAACACTTCCAACTCCAACTGATCCTGCCTTGCAAGTACAACCATAGGAGCCATTAGTGTTTACACAGGTCGCGTTTACACCAAAATGAAGCGGTCATTTACACATTCGTCAACATCCACAGGACAAAAGCCTGTAAGTATACTCTAAGAAAACTATGTAAAAACTTGATGATGGATATTTTGTAGCCAACTTCACTTCCGGCATGTACAATTCTAGAAGCCATTGGTATTGATGCAGTTGGCATTTGTGTCACAAAGGTGGAATTTCTTCATCCATCGATATCTGAGTAAAGAATTGAAAATACAGAAGTATTGGAGCATCAAATATTGTTCATTATTGACATCCTCTCTTGCAGAGAGTAGAATTCCTTCGGGCCTAAGAATTCTGAGGTCTTGAGAAAACTGCCGATCTTTTTGCAGGAAGTGATTCACAAGAGGACTACTCTAGTGTCTAGTTGGGGGCAAAAATCTTTAACTCAACACTCGTGGAAACGACTGCTGAAAGACTGCAGTGGAAGAACTAAGGTGAGGATGAAACAAAGGTAAAGCTTTTACATAAGCCAATTAAGTTTATCATACCTGTACATGAATGTCCAGTTCCATTGTATCCCTTCTTGCCTGTAAATTTATACGAGCCATAAGTGTTTGAACAGTTTGCATTCCCGTCACAGGGCAAGATATAACTCTTGCATTCATCAATGTCTGGAAGATAAATAATAAATGGTGTAAGAATAGATGAAATAAAAATAAGCAGAGCCAATTAAAACATTTAAATAAATAATCTTTGATGGGAATAGGCTGAGATCAAATGGAGTAAGCTTACGTCCAGCTCCAAAGCTCATATCACAATATATCAACTGTGTCTTTCCATTACCAGTTGGATACAGCCAGGACTTGTTTCTAATAGCATATATTGCCTCACTTGCCTTTATTTCTTGGCAACAAAGTGCTGGTAATTGCAGAATGGAGCCCAAGGGTGCTGTAATAGATAATAGGTTAAAGAATAAATTCAGAAGATGACTACTTCCTTGATTTCCTAAAATCTATTCTTAGCAAAGGTGAGAAACTTAAGAGGATCGTCTTAAATGTAGTGGACTATTTCCTTCGATATCTTTCAATACTTTCCTCGGATAGCTAAAGGCAAAGTGGTAATAATTATTATATGACCATGAAAAGCATTGGAAGAATACTCTACATCACTGAGAAATAGTATTTATGAATACCTTTCAGTTTCCTCGTATTCAACTCATTTTTTCTCACACTTTCATTTTTCTCATGCCTTGGATGTTGATCTCCACCTTGCACTGATCATCAGTAGATACACAGTCCACGACAAAAACTAAGATGAAGAAACAAAAATTGGGCCACAGCATCTTTCCTGTAAGAATAATAATTGGTTCTTGCGTCAGTATACGTCCATAAAGAGATCAAGCATACTGTGAGTTTAGAGAAAACGAAAGATGGATCAGGGTGCCCTTTGGCTCAAGCCTCTTGTCTCGCTGTTGCATTGTATGAAAAATTGAGAATGTTCTATGCAAGCAATTGCTACACTGTCAAACAATTACCGGTGAAACAAAAAAAGGGTGTCACAGGTTGGGAGAATCTACTTTTTCTCTTTATTTGTCGGTTGTTAACATTTTTAATTATTCGAGCGATTGTTGTGCAGAGATTGTTGTGAGATGGTAGCATATGAATGGCTCATAATAAAATCATGTCCGGGTTTCGCACCATTTTTCCTCGACTTCACATCAAAACTGAAGACAAGAAAGGTCTCTTACCTTTAAAGAGGATACTAACACTCAGCCTTTTGAGGTGTTCTTTAATGCTGACTACCATCCGGTAAGTTTATATCTCAAAGTTGCTGGTTGTCGTTATACAGCTATGGTTTAAATCTAAAAAAACTACTTACCTATATTTGAATTATTTTCCTCTGCCCATAGTTAATAGAGGGGACTGGTTATGAAGGCCAGCATACATTAAAGAGCTAGGTTATTGTTCGAGTTTATCGAAGCCAACCAAGCGTGACCGTGCACACACATTCAAGATGGCGGCGAGCTAGAAGACTTGTGTACGTGGTTTGATCTGTTTCTAAAGCGTCATGATGTAGTTCTGTCTATGGCGACAGTTTATTTAAAGGCCCATTTTCATCCGAGATCCTTTGCAGTCGTTTGTTTTTGTTTTGGAATCGCGCTATTGTTAAATGGCGAACTCTGATAGTCATTAACAAACACTATTAAAAAGAAAAACAAAGATTTGGTGAAGAACACAGTAAACAAACTTGCAGCTAAATATTTGAGGCTGAAAAATCATAAATCGAGTCTGTGTATAAAACTTGTACAAAGCTTACTTCATGTTGAAGGAAATTGTTCGGCTTCAACACTTGATAAAATATAAACAAATAGCCAATATTGGCCAAAACTGATTTACTTTACGCATTTCAATTATAGAATAATGACTTGTACAAATGAGATCGCTTACATACATATCTCAAGATCTCAAGTAAAAATCAGTCAAATAATTATTCTCACCTCGAAAAAATCTCCCCGGAGTCTCTAGTTCCATCGTAGGAACAATGCAATAACATTTCTGCAAAAGCACTGTCTGTAGTGTTACCGAAACCCAACGTTGTTTTGCTTGCCCTCCATAAATCATACACAGAATCTCGAAGTAGAATAACCTTCGCTGAGCCGGGCAGACCCGGCCTTCCTCTAGACCGCTTCTTCGGCGGCATCAACTTTTCAAATGACGTTTTTCACCGTCATACATGTAAGAATTAAAAACTATTTACTGATATGGGTACTACGACAGTTTGTTGTTCGCACACGATTCAAGATGGAACTTTGAAAGCCCTAATTAGTAAGATGGAAGAAGATATGAAAGCGATTCCGCAACTTCGAGGAAAATAGCGTATTTTTTATAAGGAAACATGTTCTGGGCGCGCAAGGCATCTCGGTTAAAAATGGGCCTTTAAGTATCTAAACTCGAAATTACAATACCTGGCGATAACTGTGCTATGTTTGGTTGCGGTACATGTCGTAGAACGAAAGGAATCGGCATATTTAAGTTGCGCTGCGAAATGCTGAGTATGAAAAATGGTGTAAAGAGTGGCTGAATCAACTGACCAAAACAAGAATTATCGACAAAGATTTCCAAATTCAAATCGATAAAGGAAAAGTATTTACATGTGAGAAGTATTTCGATCCAAAGGAAATCAAGACATGTACGTATTCGAGTATTTTTTGTAAACAATTCTAATTCATGTTTGGCCACCTAACAAACCTACACGCTTACTGCAGTACAAACTGCAGTTGTCGTGTTTATTCTTATTAATATTGCTTTTCTTTTATTTCTATTTCAGTTCCATCGGAAAAAAATGGTAAAGAAAAAGCTAAAGTTTGACGCTTTACCGACTTTAAATCTTGCAAAGAGAAGTCATGACTCGGTAAACCCTCCTTTACGACCATTGAGGTCTGTTGTGGAAGATCAACCTGCGGTTGAAGTCAACAAGAAATGCTATAGCAGCTTTTTTGACGTATGTAAAAGAGTCAAAACGCTGAAAACATTGCAGGAATGGAAGGTGAATGAACTTAGCGATAGACTGCTTTTTCAAAAGAAAACAGCAGCAGTAATGCTTCCAGAAATTGAGCTAATGATCGATGACAGCCTTGGGTTTTCAATTTCTGTTTATGGACGGCTACTTCCAGAAGACCATCATGATATATATACTACAAACTTGAGATGAGTTTGTGATATAACTGTCTCAGATCTTATCAAACCTATAAATAACCTGCAAATCTGTCCTGGTGTTGAGCCTTATGAATTATCTAGCAAAATAGTTCATCACTCTATTCCCAAGCCTGTCAATCTATTGTTAGTTGACACTGATAGCTGATTTCCGCATCAAGAATATTGGAGAACAAAGAACTGCTCTGTCTTGTGTGAAAATGATGATTCACAATGTCCCAGCTGTCACCAATATTCACACAAGTCAGAGCTAAATCACAAGGCTAAAGAGAAGAAGCTGAATGAGCCTGCCCATTTATTTTCTCCAATATCTTAGACAGCCCCATAGCGGAGTAAACTCACTCTGCAAAGGCAACGGCTTAGGTGTGCGGAGCTCGAACGAAAGATTGTAAAAGTGGAAGCTGAAATAAAGAAATCAAGCATAGAGGTAGATCATCAGCTGAGTGAAGACCGGCTGACATTCTAAGTAAATCAGGCAAAAAACTAACACCATTCATGAAGCTGTTCTGGCAGCAACAAAAACAGTTGATGGGTCGCAGCTCTGCCGGTGTAAGATTCCATCCAATGATGATAAGATATTGTTTGTCGCTTGCTACAAAATCTCCAGCATGTTACGAAAAACTGCGGAGAAACGGCATACTGGTGCTTCCAAGTCAAAGAACCCTCAAAGACTACAGGAACTGTATTCGTCCAAAGGCAGGATTTCAAAAGGAAGTTATCGAGGAGTTGAAAGAGATGACCAGTAGTTACTTTGATGTACAAAGGTACATAGTACTTTTGTTTGAAGAGATGAAAGTCAGTTCAAACCTAGTGTTTGACAAAAACAACTGGCGAACTTATTGGTTACTTAGATCTGGGAGATCTGGACTAAAAGGATAGACTGACAGCTTGAGCCTCTGCTTTTTCGGAAACTGTATTGAATACAATGTAGCTTCGATTAATTCTAATAAAGAAAGGAGAACCCGAGGAAGCCATGATTTTAAATTTATTGTACCGAAAGGACATAAAGATAATTTAAGATTTTCTTTTTTCCCCCAGGACAATAACTGAATGGGACAAACTTCCAAAAGAAACTTTTTCCAGCCAATCCGTATTAATAAAAGCAAACTAACTTAAATTTATTTATCAGTAGTTTTAAATAGTTTGTAATAGTTTTCAATAGTTTTTAATAGTGTTGTATATTTAGTATAGCTTCACTTATTATTATCTTATAGTTGCCGTGATGTCCTAAACGATTTTGCCGACATAACGATATTTAGATTTAGATTTAGCTATGATTGTGATGTGAAAAGATAACACCAGCTAAATGACAATTTGTCAGAAGCCCGAAACCCCGCGAACTTGAAATATCATGCCTTTCCACTTGGTGTTCAACATCCCTCATGATTTTTGACAATAAAAAGAAGATGTTTCTTTTGAAGAGGCTTTATTTTTTTCTACTCTTGGGACGTATACGGAAACATTTTTTGTTACTTCATTCTTCACAGACGTACTGCGTTATAGTTTCACTTTTAAGAGAAATTCGTTTACAAATTTAGAACAGTTAATAAATATTTCCTTGACCAAGGCTTAGTTAACTCGAACGTTTTTCTTGCTACAAATTATCATTACTTTTCCTTGATCATACTTCAATCGACAGAGCGAAAATGATGAACACTCGGTTAAGACCTCCTTAAATAGTTTATGATTATCTGTGTGATGCATAAACTTTGTTTTGTCATTGTTTATTCTTTTAGAAGTCGGTAGAAATGGCTTTAATACAGCATGATTGTAATTTTGCATATTCATACAATTTTTTCTAGAATGTATAGGACAATACTGCCTTGATTAATGACAAGATGATGAATAATTTACATAAACCCGCTCAACAGTGGACGCTAAAGTTGCCAGCCCTGTTACACTCCCACTGGGATTTCCTAACTTCTCAGGGCAATATCATTGTCTTGGCTACAATCCTCAAAATATTTAAGCTAAATGATTCTTAGCTAGTTGCATCATTCGCTCGTGATCAGTTTAGATTGACGATAATGTAATACCACGACATCATAAACTGTTAACAGGCTCATAAAAAGGTCACCTGAAACCTCCTTTGTAAACCGAAAACACTATTAGCTTTAACTATTCTGCATTCAAAATAGGAGTTCGAGATCTGTTTTTCCAAAGAAACCTTGAAAAATATCAATGAACGACCACGACTTTTATGGGCGTCTTCATTAGTAGAATTTAATACCTTTCCTGAGTGTGCCCGCAAGTTTTAAGCAAATTTTGTGAGTCTAGCAACGTCGTGAAATTATTATCTCTCTGAGAAATACTATATTCTCATATTTGGCATTTCCTCTGGGAGATCGAGTCACATTTGTAGAAGAGTAATAGATTTCTTTCTTTCCCATGACCTTTATTACCGCGTACATTAGTAAAATTTAATGCCTGCAAGGTCCGTCCCGATTGTGCTATGCAACTTTTCAGCAACTTTTGGCGTTTAGAAGTATTTTCTTCTATTTTAGAAACATCGAGAAATATTTTTATGTCTGAGAAATTTTGGCGCAAGATAAAGGCTAAGAGCACATATCACAGACGAACAAGCCAACGATTTCATAGAAAACTTCAATTCACATAAACTTCTTGAATGTCTTTCAACCTTTTTAGCACATAACCTGTCATTTGACATCGTTTCGTACGGCAGGTCGCCAAATGAAGCATGTGTTTTGCTCCGTTAGATTCAAGTTATAAATATTTTTAAATTTAACCCATATTTGGGTGAAACTCTTCGAAGCTAAGTTTCAAGCTATTTTTTTTGAGTGATATGAGTGATAATTGTGTAGAACGAAAGATTGAAACTTTTTATATACTTTTATTTAAAAAAAAATTAAGAAATCTAGGTGGCAGCTTTAAGACTTTGGGCAGTATTTTCGTTTTGGATTTTAGCAATTTTTGGCAATCTTTTAAGAATTCCATATAGCATATTTCCAACATTTTAACGAGCACCGTCGGTAGATGCCCAATATCTGCCCACCATGTATCCCAGAGGAACATTTCGTTGGCGCCAAGACCTCGTCTGGAGGTTGTTTTAAAATTCCTCTGATTGGGCAACAGCTAACTTTAAAAAAAACTTTTTAAATCTTTAAAAAGATCGAAAATGAGCTTCACAATTTGAAATAATCGCATTCAGCCTGAATGCCAGGTGTGCACACGTAGAAACCTAAGTATAGAGCTACTTTACGAACAGCTGGAAGTCAGATTACAAATATGAGAATTTCAAAATACGAGCTCAGGAAAAAATGCTTGCTAACACGCGGCAGAAGAAACTTAATTGTTTCGAGTGTGATTTTTTCTATTCTAATTAACTTTTTCTCTCTAACACCAGACACTGTGTTCGCAAGTTTAGAGTAAATATTTCTGAACAACATTGAAATTGCAAATTTTCATGTGGTATTTGAGGGTTAAAACCAAACTATTTTGTCTACAACGTAAAATGACATTTATATCAAAAGGTAGTTATTGGAGACCTCTTTACGAGGAAGGGTTTGTTAACTTTAATAATATGTATTAATAAATTCTAAAGTGCTTCCGCATAATAACCGAGGATTAAGCATTGCCAGAGTCAAATAAAACACTAATACTCCGCTATTTTGGAACCTGCTTTGGATGCAGTTACTCACAAATGACTTCAATACCTAATCTTGAACAGACTGTTCGAAGAGTTTTTACAGATATGGATTCTGTAAAGCAAATATTAAGAAAAGTAAATGTGATGCGATTGCTAGCATCTAAGGCAATCGACTATCCTCGTCATAGTAGTAAAGCGATATAACGATTGTATTGTATAATTATCGCCTTCTCAATCACGTGCATAAAGTTGTTTCATAATACTATTCTACTGTTCACCAGAAACATTGTCATTGTGTCTATCTATGCTAGCACAATGAAAGTAGTATACTGCGTCAAAGGCTGCTTCACCATCCTTTTAAAGTGACTTGAGTTGATAAGTTAGATTTTAAAGCCGCTATCTCTTCAGTTTTTCCCGTCAAAATCGTGAGGACAAATGATATCTCCTTTAAGGTCATCAAAGTTGATGTGACCCCAACTACCAGAAGTCTCATCTACAAGTTTGACTTGCGCATATTGACCAATAAACTCCTCTACGTCCCAGCTCTTACGGGTCATATTCTCCAGACAGTTTCCTGTCTCTTTTCTGACGATCTGAATGTAAAGACAAACATAAAGGGTTTTTAAACCTTTGTTTCGACGATTGTTGACATATCTAGTACGACTACATCGTACATTAATTCACTTGCAATGCTTTAAACTTAGGGGAAAAAAATTCTTGTTTCCAAGGAGGGTAAACTAAAGACTAAAAAGGTGAAACATTGTGCCAGGCGTGAAGTTGATTATCTCGCGGACTTTCCCTTAAGTAAGCTCAACAAAAGCCATTTGTAAGTCAAAAAATGTTTCAAAAGGAAAACCAAACGTTTTCGACACTTGGTTATCTCAGGGTCATCATCACTTCCGCAAATGATGACCAAGGGTCGAAAATGCTTAGATTTTACTTGTAAATATATTTTTCCCTGTAAATATTTCAATTTAAACCAAAGCGAAGTTTATGGATATCACGAGGCTCAAAACGGTTTAGCAATTTTGAAAGACAAAATCTCTGATACCTTGATCAATGTACCTAAGCTGTTTTATAGGAATCAAAGGACACATAAAGGTCAAAGTGAATAATCTCACCTGGTTGTTGACAATAAGCTCCGCACGAACCTCATTTACTTTACATCCTCCACCAATGAGAAACGAAATATTCTTGCCAACAATACGAAAACAAAGTGAAGTGAGAGTTCCATGGGGTTTGTCGGCTTCATCTGGATGCTGCCCTCCTACGGGAAAGCTCTCATTTGGCCGTTTCTCAGCTCCCCCTACCCACCAGTCCCCTTGAGGCTGGGCGCTTTTATTGCGCGCGACTGGTTTGTCACCAAATGTTGGCTGGTAAATGAAAGCTCTGCCTGTCATTTCCCACCCGCCGACTCCATCTTCAAAGTCAAAGCTGCAGGCTACATTAAAAAAAAAAAAAGAAAAAAACCGAAATATTTTATTCCCCTGATTATAATTCGGTATTAATTCCACTCTACAGTTTTTATTTAATTACCTCTCTTGCAGTATACACCAGTGAATCCTAAAGGACATTTACAACGAAATCCTTTATCAGTGTATCCAGCTTGACATGTGCCATTGTTGAAACAGGAACTGCTTCTGCAGGGATTCTATGCAAGACAAATTGTTGAAGACAAAATCATCGATTAGTTTACTTTCCCGGGTTATCATGTAATCTCGAATGAGCACATTATTTCCGGAACGATACCTTCTTGAGGCTCCTTTATAAATTAAGTGAAGACAAGAATTAATTACATTTTATTAGTCATTAAACCAGTAAAATATATCAATCGCTGTACTCTATTTTCAATGGGTCTCTTTATTTTAGCCACGAGTATCTTGTTGTTTCATTTTTTAACATCGTAGAGATGACACCGTTGGTGTATCTCAGCTTTGGCATTCTCCCTTCATGTGACTCCTCATAAGTACATAAAAGTTGTCGAAGGATTTTTTAGTGAAGTTTTCTTCAATCTTGCCGTATTTATGTGGGTTATTTCATAGCTTCACAAAGTATTTCTCGATAGTTTTATTAAGTAACACTGGCAAAAAAAATCATTTTATAGATATATTAAGTAAAAAGTCTCTAATGTTTGTAACAATGTGATATTGATATAATATATGAAAAAATCTCTCAATCTCATACCATCGAAATCAGGTCAAAACGTTCCTCAGGATGCACAATGCAGTACTAAGGAATCATTTCAATTCAATACATGCACACGAAATGCAAGAGTAGTTTAAGAGGTAATCTATCAAACTGATCGCCCAGAATAATTGTTCATCGTCTAAAATAAGTCACTTTACCTCGATACTGAGATGAGTGTAGTCTTGTTTGCTCTGAAGGTTGAACGAGCTTGGACTTTCGTCCGAAGCGTTGTTCAACTCACAAGTGTAGCTCCCTCCTTGGGAAGGACCAACATTTATGGACACACAATTGGGCTCTTTATGACACAGCAAATTACAACTGCCTTGGTGGGGCACCTCTTCAAGCCTGATTAAACGGCCTTTCAAGACTCTGTCCTGTATGGGTTCTTTGAAAATAATGGATCGGCATTCTCCACCTATTTGGTTTGCAAACAATAAAACAAGTTCATGGACAGTTTTTGGTTTAGAATAAGATAATGTCAAATTAATTTGCCTCGAGAGACTCTGGATAATGGTTTGTCGCTGCCTTTTTTAACTCTAGGAGTTTTCCCTGACACGGTATCCTAGGAGACTCAAACTCCTGCTTGTTAGTTTTTCACCGAAGAAAGAACTTGTCTCAGCAGTCTCTGTGATTTTACCGTTAGATTTTGAATGTGCACTGGATGAAGTTGTGAGAGCCAGAGGCAAGTTACGGGTCAAAGAGGAAGCAATTAATTTCCATCCATTTTTAAGTCATCATGTCATACTAAAAATAACTATTGAAAGCGACAAACAGGCCCCCACAGTCCCATGCCTTGAATGTTGATCTCCTTCCTGCACTGTTCATTAGGAGATACAGAGTCCTCGATAAAAGCCAGGATGAAGAGACAAAAGCTTGGCCTTAACATCTTTCCTGTAAGAATAATATTTGGTATATCCGTCAGTATAATCTTATAAAGACATGAAGCTTACGGTGAGTTTAGAGAAAGCACAAGATGGATCAGAGAGCACTTTGGCAAAAGCTTCTTGCCTCCCTGTTGCATTACATGAAAATTGGTAATGTTTTATGCCAACAGCTCTAACAAACATTATAACATAGCTTGAAAAATCGTGCAATCAAATTCAATAGCGAGAGCGTGCTTCAATTTTCCATGGTGCGCGCTGCTGACGTCAGCAAACAAATGCCTCGCGAAAAAAACTTTTTCTCGCGAGTAACTTCAGCATTTTTCATTAAAAAACGGGAAAAACCTCCGCTAACAAGTCGAACTAGAAATGGCAACAAGCGAACAAGCTGATAAAGATCTGCCTACTTTTTCTTTGGAAATGGATTTTTTAACTCCGAAAAAGAACCCAAAGAAAGGGAAAACAAAACAATCAACGGTTTCAAACTTCATTTCCATGCATGAATTCACCTGTCAGTTTTTGACCAATTTGAGGCAAGATCATTGAAGCATGGCGAAATACTTTTGGGAACAAAATAAACAACGCATTGAAGCGTAGGAGAGGGAATTTCTGCCCTTTATGCGTAAACTACTGCGTTGAAAATGTTATAAAACAATTGTTTCATTCGTCAGCTGTGAGTTCATCGAGATATGAAACACTTGGGAAGTTTAGAGAGCACTCAAGAAGCTAGAGTTACTCGAGGCTACGCCTCGAGCAACTCTTACGCATCTTTCGTGCTGTCCAAACTTCCCGCGTGCTTCATATCTCGATGAATGCACGCTGACATATGAACCAACTGTTAAATATTCGGTAACAAAATAACGGTGTCACGGATTAAGAGAATCTACTTTTATGTGGTTTTTCTCTTTTTTTTTTTGCCTATTTTTGACATGTTGAACTATTCGAGCGATTGTTGTGCAGAGATTGTCGTGAGATTTAAGTATTTTTATGGCTTATAATAAAAACGGGTTTCCATCATTTCTCCTCGACTTCACTTCAAAACTGATGACAAGTAAGGTCTCTTACCTTTAAAAGTATAGAACCACTTAGCCTTTTTTTTGTTTGTTTGGTTGTTTTATGCCGACCACCACCCGGTAAGTTTCTATTTCGCAGTCGTTGGTTGATGCTGTGAAGCTATATTTTAAATCTAAAAAAACTCCGAACCTTCGCCTGAATTCCCTCTCCTGCCTTAATGAAGATTAGTTTGACAGATTGAGCCACTGCTATTTGGTAAACGGTAATGAATACAAAATAGCCTCAATTAACAATTTTAATTACAAAACTCAACAGCAGGTGAATGACAATTTGACAGGGGCCCGAAACCCAGCGAACGCGTTCGACATCTCGGCCTAATTGTTATTGCCAATACAAAACATTATTTTTGTTCACGAGGCTTTGTTCTTTACTACTCTTGGGACGCACTCGCATAAATGTTTTGTTAGCGCATTCCTCGCACACAACTTCATCTATCGTTTCAAAACAAAGAGAAATTTATTTAGAAATATAGAAAAAGGAAAGCAGTTAATAACCGACGTCTTTGGCTGTAGCTTTGTCAATTCCTACTTTATCTTTTGTGATATATTTTTAGCACGACAATTTGAACTACGTACTCCTTTTCGGTGAACTTTAATGAACAGAACGCCCCTTCCCATTTCTATTTTATTCAAAGAAATGGATCGAAAATGATGAACACCTGATTAAGACCTCCTTAAGTAATTATAAAGATCTGTTTGATGCATAAACTTTGTTTTTTCATTTTTTTATTCTTCTTCAGGTTGACAGGAATGGCTACAAAAACGACGGTCTTGCATTTGCATATTCACACAATTTTCCTAGAATGTGTGGAACAATACTAAATTGATTAATAACCTGATGATGAATAATTTACATAAGCTCGCTCAACAGTAGAAGCTAAAGTGGGAGTCCTTAAACACGAAGGCCCGCTATATAAGGAAGTCTTCTCTGGGAAGACTTGGGCTCATTTGTCACTCACCGTTGACGTGTGCGGGTCAAATTTAAATGCTGGTAGACGAACAAAAGGAGGTAATGAGATATCTAATAATAATAATAATAATAATTTATTTCTTATATAGCGCTACTTACAATAACAGATCAATACCGCTTAGCGCTTCTATATCTATTGTTTACTTCTACCAGCATGGTGGAATGAGGTAACGTGCGAACCACCTACTTCGATCTCAAATTTACCGCCACAAACAAAGACAGTTTCCATTGGAGAAAGGAATTACAAATCTCAAAAATTCTTGTATTGTGACGAAGAAATAAAACAATTTTGAGGAATGCGCCCGCTGTTCACTGCTTTAGAGTTGCCGTAGCTCAAGCTGACTTGACTTTAAGAGCTCTACATCACACGACGTTTGATTGACAAATGGTCCAGTGGGACCTAAGGCTCCTTATATAGCGCGCCTTCGTGTTTAACTTTTAGGCAATATCATTGCCTTGGCTAGAATTCTCCAAATCCTGCCACCTGTCTTTAACTTATATGATTCTTTGTACCCAGATCGTCCGTGATCAGTTTAGATTGACCGGGTAATACCAGGACACCAATGACACACTGTTAACAGGCGTCTAAAACGTCCACATTAAGCCTCTTTGGAAATCGAAAACACTATTAACTTTAGCTATTCTACATCCACAGTAAAAGTTCAAGATCTCTTTTCCCAAGAAATCCTTAATAAATATCAATTAACGACCACGACCTTTCTTAGCGTCTTCATTAAAAAAATGCAATACCCGTCCCTATTGTGCTCGGCAACTTTTAAGCAACTTTTGGCGTTGGAGGGACTTTTGCGATTCTGGTAACAGCGAGAATTTTTTGCATTTGTATATTTGAGAATTTTTTTCGCAAAATAAAGTTTAGAGCACATGTCAATTGAGCAGAAACATGTCAACGATTTTATATGAAACTTCAATTAATGCAAATTTCTCGAATGTTTCTCAACCTTTTGAACATATAACCTGTCATTTGACATCGTTTGGTTCGACAAGACACTAGATGAAGCATGTGTTTTTTTCTGTTGGACTTAAGTCATGAATATCCTTAAATTTCGCTGCCATTTACGAGCAACTCGTCAGTTCGATTTAAGTCATGAATATCCTTAAATTTTTCCCATGTTTTCGTGTATTTCTTTAAAGGAAAGTTTCAAAATATTTTTCTTGAGTAAAGTTGGTGATTATTGTGGAGAACGAACAATAAAAACTTGGATTACCTTTTATTCCAAAAAAATCAAGAAACTTAGGTAGAAGCTTTTAAAATTTGGATAGCAACGTTTTGGATTTTGGTACTCTTTTGGCAATCTTTTGGGAATTCTGGCAGGCAACTTTCCAGCATTTTGGGAGCACAGCGGGACGTGCATAATATCTGCCCCGGAGCAACATTTCATTGGCGCCAAGACCTCGTCTAGCTAGAAGTTGTATATAAATTACTCCGACTGGCAAATAGTTTACCATTTTTAAATCTTTAAAAAACCTTTTAAATCTTTAAAAGATTGTAAATGAGTTTCAAAAACTGTTTTCTTCTGCTATGACTTATTTAAAACAATTGCATTTAGATGGTGCGCACTCGTAGAAACCTAAATATAGAACTTCTTTAACTAGGAACAGGTGGAATTCAGATCACAAATAAGAAATACCTAGTTTGAGCTCAAGGAAAAGTAGTTAACAGACCTCTAGCAGTTTTAGATTTGCTCGTACCACTGTGGTTTTCAGGCTAAAATTATGACCATGATCGAAGAAAATAATAAACTGTACTTTGAAACAGCACATGATCACTTCTAGATAAACAGACTTAAATACATGACTAACCCAGCACACTGTTTATTCCTAAGAATATCCAATATTTGGTATTTCCCCTGGGAATCGAGTCACGGAAAGAGTAATAGATTTCTTTCTTTCCCAACCTGCTTGTGCTGGTCAACCAAGGGAATTTTCGGGAAACCGTTTTGTTCTTATTTTATACAACTGTCTTCCGCTTTCCACCCCATCTCTAAGGGGTATCCAGTGCTTCATTTACTAATTAAGTATTAAGTTACCTTGAAAATCGCTTTTGTTTGTATTTGGCTCTTCAAAACGTCACAATCGTTTCAAAAACATTTTAAAATGAAATTGTGGAAAAATCTTTTTTGTGGTCGTAGTATTACAATTTGATGGTATGTCATTTGCTTAAGTAGATGCGAAACACTATCACTTAGCCCCTTTTTCAACTCGCAATTCCATCTTAAATGCTTACTCCCGCTCTCCAGCTATATTCGTCTATTTCTTGCTGTTTTCTACCTGCTGTGAAGATCTGGACTTAAACACTTATCTAAGTAAGCCAGCATCCCTATGTTATGCTGTTTTTGATCCTGCGAATTCTGAAGCTGCTGAAAGTCTGTCATCAAAGGTTTCCTATCTCGTCGACAGCCGCCATCTTTGTTGGAGATTTAGGTGTAGACGTTTCTTCTCTGCTCGGCTCAGCCATACACCAACATCCATCTCATCCTTCCAACTCGCAGATCTTTTCATCAGTGGAGATGTCCAAGTCAATCCAGGCCCGATCAAGTGCAAGCTTTGCTGCCGAACGATTACATGTAACCATCGAACTTTGAAATGTGGTATTTGTTCCTGCAATTACCATATCAAATGCGGTGAAGATAAGCCGAAGGATATAAAAAGAACTCAGAGGCCACCCGCATAAGCTGGTCGTGTCCTGCTTGTGTAACTACTTATCGGACCCATATGAGCCATCTTACATCCGCTGCCATGGGCGAGTCACGTCTTGGTTTGGTTGATCTATCATTCTCAGCCGTACAAGCGTCTGAGCAACACAGTGAAATACCTGCAAATCCTGACGATTTTGTATCTGATCACCCGAAAAAAGGTTTGACTATCTGTCGCTTAAATATATGCCATCTGTCGAACAAGTTAGATGAAATCAAATTACTATTATCATCTGTTGCTCGTCATCGGCATGGTAAACCAAATCTCATATTGGGCATCAGCGAGTCGTTCCTTGATGACTCCTGGTCCAGTGCTGCCTTGACTGTCGATGATTATAATTTGTTTCGGGAAGATCGCCACACTGGTGCTGGTGGTGGCTTATTGATCTATGTTCCATCACATCTCTGTGTAAAGAGACGGAGTGATTTGGAAATTTTAGGTGTCGAGACCATTTGGCTCGAACTTCAATTCCCCCGTTCGAGGTCACGCATGTTTTTTTTTTTTGTTGTTGTTGTTTACAGACCCCTCTCCGCAAATGCTGCTTTTACGGGTCTTCTGGAAGAAATGCTGTCTTACTCTGACTGCAAAAATTTACAGTCGTACTCGGTGATTTTAATTTTGACCTGCTGGAAATGCCAAGACCAAGTGCAACTAAAAACTATTTAAATATATTTCAAACTCTGGGCTTTGAACAATTAATATCAAAAGCAACCAGGCCTATTTCTAATTCTCTTTTGGACCTCATATTTGTTTCCCAGAAAGACTTTGTTACAGACTCTGGAACTCTACCGCTGTCATTGAGTG
>NC_142526.1:1972500-2025000 GCF_964205215.1 Stylophora pistillata | reverse complement strand
TCCCGAGGTGGTCGGTTACCAAATCGAAAGCTCAGTTCGCCAGCTTATAGATAATTATTCGGTGCGGGTCGCCGGCGTGTGTCATGTTATTCCAAGTGGCGCTTCACACGCTGAAGCAGCGACTTTTGCTCGGTGTGCAGATATTCTTAGGAAGTATCTCGGCGTCGTATTAGATTCTATGCCTAATCCTTTTTGTTGGCTTCACAAGCCTTTTTCTCATCCTACTAAGAATTTCTACCTAGCAGATGGTGTTCAGCTTAATCCTGCCGGGCAATATATTTTAAATTGCAGTTATAGGGACGCCATCTGAAAAGCTTTAGGCATGCTTTAAATTTTAACACCTCAGCTCCATCGGTTGTAGATTTCTTTTTACTTTTTTCTTCCTGTCATGGGCATTGTTGATTAATTTTGATGTTTGATTAAAGGGGATTCGTCCTTACCTTAAGTTGTGGCTGGAAGTTATTTTTTGTTGCTATGGATTGGTCCAGTTTCTTTTCTGAGGCTATCTCCTACCATGTGGATTTGTCCACCATCTCATGATATTTTCGTACATCATGTTTTTCTATGGATTCGTCCATAGTTTTTTATTGGTGGATGTGTCTACTTTTTAGTGGTAGATTTTACCTACCATTTTCATTTGGGATTCCTCCCTTGTTGCATTGTGGGTTTGTCCTCTGTTTCTATGTCAGGTATCAACGGGAGTTATCGCGTCGACCTTTGTGTCTGATAGGCTCTCCTGGTCTCATTTTAATTATGCTTATTTTGGATTCGTCCACTGTCTCGTGGTATTTCTCTACAATATATTCAGGGATTCGTCCTTCAATTCATTGTTAATAATTAGTACATTAAACTCCCTGCGAGGCTCTCCTTTTAGTTACGTCCCTGCCCGGATATTTGGGAGACTCAATTTGGGTTGTTGTTTTTGCCTAAATTGTTTTCAATTGACCTGTTAGAATCTTCAGTGGTCTATCGTTTCTCCTTTTAATTTCAGCTCTGCTATGCCTCAAAAGCGCGCAATTTGTTCACGTAACCACTCACCATGGGCAGTTCAAGCGGCCTCCATAAGTGAACCTGCACGTAAGAGAGCGAAGCGCACTTCAGGACCTTCCCACGCAGCCGGTGGTCTACCGGTTACTTCACGACCCTCCTCTACAAGGCCCAGTTCACTAATGGAGATGCTGCCACCCTCTTCAGCAAGTGGTTCACCAATAACAACAAAACCATCCTCCACGGTAAGCTGTCCCTCCTCTGAATCACAGGTGCCATCTCTTACACCGGGGATTATGGATCAGTTGGTGGCCAGAGTGGTTAATGAAGTGACAAAACGTCTTTCTTCTCCAGATCCAATCCACCATACTTCCGTTACTTCGACCAGTGCGAGTCAAGGCATCAGTTGTCCTGCTCCTGACAGTTTAACAGGGTCACCTTTAGTGGTTCCCGACGCCCTGCCAACCTCAGCTGCTCCTGTGCCCACAGCTGTTATCAGTTCTTCGGTTATTCAGTCCACTGTTGGTCCATCCCATCAGTTGCCAGGCTTGCCTCTAGTCTCATCATCCAGTATGGCTGATACCATCGTACAAAGATCAGCCGCTGCAACGCATTTGACCTTTGCTCATGCCTTGGCATCCGGTGGTATCCGTTGGAAGGGTTTACATTAATACGACCGTTGCATGCCAATGGGATGGTCTAGTAGCTGTAAAACCTTTGAGACCCTGAGTTCTGCTGTGAAATGGATTGCCCAGTGGAAATTGAAAATTGTCCACATAATTCATTTGCTTGATGATTTTCTTATCATTTCCCCTTCCCAAAAGCTATGCCAGGGCCAGTTGCAGTTATTTATTGACCTTTTGCTCATACCTTGGCATTCCCATAGCACCAGAAAAGACTTGTGGTCCTGCTACCACACTTTCATTTGCTGTCATCGAACTAGATTCTGTTTCTTTTGAGGCCCGTCTACCTCTGAACAAACTTGAAAAATGTCTTGCCACTATTTCCAACTTTCTAACCCGCAAAAAAGTTATTTTAAAGGAAGTTCAGTCCATGACGGGTTTGCTGAATTTTTCCTGTTCTGTGGTTGTACCAGGTAGGGCATTTTTACGCCTCCTGATTGATTTCACTCTTGGGATCCGGTTTCCATACCCCTTTATACGGCTAACTAAGGGAGTTAAATTAGATTTACCGCTTTGGCAATCCTTTTTGACCAATTGTAATGGCTGAACTTTCTTTCTTGAAGACACTTGGTCTAGTTCTGACAAACTTCAGCTTTATACAGATGCTGCAGGAACTTTAGGCTTTGGTATAGTTTTCGGAAGCAAATGGTGCTATGGGAAATTGCCTGCACATTGGTTACACAAAAATATTGCTTTTTTGGAATTCTACCCAGTTGTGGTAGGCTTACACCCTTGGGGGCATGAGATGCAAAACCACTGTATTCTTTTTTGCACCGACAGAGGCCCTCGTCCATGCTATGAATAAGCAGTCATGCAAAGATAAGGCCATGATGTTGTTTATGCGAGCACTGGTCTTGGTTTGTTTACGTAATAACAACCTTTTCAGAGCAAAAAATGTCCGGGGAGTGCATGACACTCTTGCGGACTCTCTCTCCTGGTTACAGTTCGAGAGTTTCCAACGTTTAGCACCATCCCATATGGAACACAGCCCAACAGATATTCCTCTGCATCTGCAGCCTCAGAACTGGCACCTGTAATATCTTCGCTTTTGAGATCCAGCCTTCAACTTTCGTCGACTCCAACTGGAAGCTTTCTCGTTTGTTCTTGCATGTTACATTCCCTGGTGTTTTAACAAGTCTTCCAATTTCCCCTTCCATCTTAGCCCTTTTTATTGCTTATATGTATAACCATCATTATGCTCCTTCCACTGTGCATACTTACGTCTCTGCCTTAAGCAACTGTCACAAGTTATCAAGGCTTGCGGATTCCACTAAGGTCTTTTTTGTCCTTCAGATGCTCAAGGGCTATGGTAAACTTGGTTCTCGCTTAGATAGTAGGCTGCCACTCACTCTGCCTATACTCCATAGGCTTTTAGAGTCCACTATTCATCTTTGTCGTTCACCTTATGAGATTTGTCTGTTTCGTGCAATGTACTCCTTTTAATTTTTTGCCTGCTTGAGGATTGGCGAAATCACCTTGTCCGGCTCCAAGGGGGGTAGATCTTCCATACAGCTTCATCAGCTGGTGCAGTTGGTGGATAAGAATAAAAAAAGTTGTGGCCCTGAAGAGCACTTGTTTGGATTTTAAGCAAAACTATAACCAGCGACCCTTTTCTTTGGTGATTAACCGTCAAATTCAGTTTTGTCCGGTGCATCAGATGTTGGAATATTTGTCTGTTAGAGGGCGTACGCCAGTCCCCCTTTTTCTTTTAGCTGAAGGTTCCGCTGTCAATAGAACTCAGTTTACCGAGCATCTCTCCATTGTCTTTAAATATTGTGGTCTCGATCCATCTAGATATAAGGGTTACAGTTTTCGGATAGGGGCGGCTTCTTATGCTGCAGAGGCTGTAATGTCTTAAGCATTGCATTACCCAGATTAGGGCTTTGGGCCGTTGGAAGTCCAATGCTTTTCAAAAATATATTCGGATTCCTTCCATATCATCTTAATTTCATCTCATATTTTCATATTTACACAGGTGGCTTGCGGGGGAAGTTACTTGTACCATAACTCTGGGCTGATCATTCGACTTGCAAGGGCAGTGGTTATGATCAGCCTCAGAGTTCTGTATATATACTTAGGCTTAATTCTGCTGTAGGATAGAGGGCTGACTAGCAAGGGCGGCAGTCCATCCAAAAGGTTGTGTACCATCAAGGGCTGACTTGCAAGGGCAGCAGTCTTTTACTGGCATTTACATACACTTCCTTTTCTGTAGTTTTAATGTTATCATTAGTTACCTCCTTTCCTAGTGGCTATAGTGGAGCTGCATTTCCTTTGGGTGGGGCAAGCATCATGATTTTAGGAAATCATCATGCTTCTTGGCGTGTTTTGGGCCCTCACCCTTTCTGGGCCAGGCAAAAGTTTTCCAGTGTAAGTTAAGTTAAGTTGGAAATTATAAAAGTTTTTATTAAAGCGGCTATGGGCCTTTTTTCATAGCCAAATAACTCCAACCTTGAGTTTTTGATTGTCTTAAGGCCCAGTAAAGCAAGTTTTAGTATATGCAGCACTATTTTTAAGAAGTTGTGGTTTTGAAAAGGGGGTAAAGCATAAGGACATTTTATTTCCTCGACACACTCTTGGATTTCTGTGAAAACTGTTTTTTATCACTAAGGTACTATTATATCGTATCCCAATTTTTGTACACTTTGAAAGATTACCTACATCATCTGCTTGATATAAAAAAGAAATTGCTAACAACACCGAAAGGTAAAAAATACTGAGGAAATTAAGTTTAGGATATCTATGGTCTCGTGTGTGATATTCTCTATTCTCATGAGCCTTAACTCACTCATAACACACTCTGCGCATACAAGTTCATGCAAACATTCCCGAAGAACGTATAAAATGAAAATTATAATGTGCTATTTTGATGGTTAAAACCAAACTATTATTTCCACAGTGTAAAATGATATTATATCAAAAAGATGAAAAAATGAATATCTCTTCGCGTGGGAAGGTTTTTAAAGCTAAATGATAAGTACTGATAAATGTTGAAGCGCCACTGTATGATGTACTGGGCCCAGTTTTTCGAATGCCGATTAGCGCCAATCCAAGGTTAAATTTTAACCGGGTTTCTTTATTCCTTTGTGCAAAAGTCTTCTCGGAATAATTCTCTCTCTTCCTTTAATTAGAGCATTCAATCGTGAAATTCAAGACAAAAAGAATTATACTGATTTTCTTTGGGAGATTTCAGATCTGAGATCAGATTTCACACTAACTCTGGATTATCGTAACTCAGCTTTGAACAACCTGGCCCTGAAGATTAACAGTTGCAAGAGGCAAATAAAAGCACTAACACGGGAGGCAAACAACAAAGCGTTACAATTTTTCTCGATTATGTGTACGTTAATTTATGGAGAGGTTGTGCTAGTAATCACTTCTTACTGCAAATCCCGAGTCCATCGCCCACTCGGTAGACAAATAATTCTCGAATGCGACTCCTCCAGTACACTCGTTCAATATGTTTGTTTGACTTCCCCAAGTCAGAGCTCTTAATCACTTTACATATAAGATATCACCGGTTGGAGTTCGGCCCTCATCCCTTAGTTTAAAAGATTTACAATTTTATAATTTTGCAACTTTGAGCTACACAATTTTTCTTACATACATATATTCATACATATTAACCTTTATTAACGTGTCTAGTCGTTCTAGTGCCTGTAGGCACTAATTTCGAAGACCCTAAAACTACATTACATCATTAAAAAAAATTAATAAATACTCTAAAACTAATATACTAATTAATGGCATTAATTGGGGACATCCTAAAACTACTTTACATCATTTAAAAAAAAGAAGTGAAATAAATACTTTAAAACTTTAAAAAAGCGAAAAAATGCACACCGCTCAAGTAAAGCATTCAGTGGCACCACAAGACTAGGTTTTACATTTCCTCTATAACATTTACAGCTAAGCCCTAAGATAAGTTAAGCAAAACATAAGCGGTATTCCTTCCCACAACCTTCCAGAAATGATGTTACATCCTTCTTACGTCTCATAGTCCTAAAGGATGCCAGATTTTCAATATTTCTCTCCCCCTTGCTTAATTTTGACCACAATTGTGATCCGAGAAATCTGAGAAAATGTCTTTCATAGTAACAGTATTAAACCGTGGTAAGACAAAATCAGCATTTCTTAGTTTATATCTCTTAGTGTTCTCCTCATTGATATTAAAAATATCTGCAATTTGGTCCATAGTTAATTTCTTTTTAACTTTAAACATCAAAATGAGTATATCCTGCAACCTCCTGTTTAGTAAAGTAATTAACTCTTTTCAGCAAGGTCTCGTAACTTTCTGTAGTAGTATTCTGTAGTAGTATTCTGCATTTCTTGTTGACTTCAACCGCAGGTTGAAGTCAACAAGAAATGCTATAGAAGCTTTATTGAAGTATGTAAAAGAGTCAAAACGCTGAAAACATTGCAGGAATGGACGGAGAATGACCTAAGCGATAGACTGCTTTTTCAAAAGAAAACAGCAGCAGTAATGCTTCCAGAAATTGAGCTAATGATCGATGACAGCCTTGGGTTTTCAATTTCTGTATATGGATGGCTACTTTCAAAAGACCATGATATAAAGGCATGGCTTAGACGATACCACAAAGGTTGGGTCGTTTGGGGTGACCGTCTCGGTTCTCCCCCATCCTAGCATTAGCACTGCACTGATGAGGCCCAGAAGGCCGAAACAGTACTGTCTGCAGTTAGTTATATATATATATATATATATATATATATATATATATATATATATATATATAACTATATATATATATATATATATATATAACTATATATATATATATATATATATATATATATATATATATATATGTATATATATATATATATATATATATATATGCAGTTATATATATATATATATATATAACTATATATATATATATATATATATATATATATATATACTACAAACTTGAGATCAATTTGCAATATAACTGTCTCAGATCTTATCAAGTCTATAAATAGCCTGCGAATCTGTCCTGGTGTTGAGCCTTATGAATTATCTAGCAAAACAGTTCATCACTCGATTCCCAAGCCTGTCTATCCATTGTTAGCTGACAGTGATAGCTCATTTCCGCATCAAGAATATTGGAGAACAAAGAACTGCTCTGTCTTGTATGAAAATAATGATTCGCAATGTTCCAGCTGTCACCAATACTCACACAAGTCAGAGCTAAATCACAAGGCTGAAGAAAAGAAGCTAAATGAGCCTGCCCATTTATTTTATCCAATAACCCAGACAGCCCCACAGCGTATTTAACTCACTCTACAGAGGCAACGGCCTGGGTGTGCGGAGCTCGAACGAAATATTGTAGAAATGGAGGCTGAAATAAAGAAATCAAGCACAGAGGTAGATCATCAGCTGAATGAGGACTTGGCTGACATTCTAAGTAAATCAGGCAAAAAAATTAAAACCATTCATGGAGCTGTTGTGGCGGCAACAAAAAAAAGTTGATGGGTCGCAGCTCTGCCGGTGTAAGATTCCATGCGATGATAATACGATATTGTTTGTCGCTTGCTACAAAATCTCCAACATGTTACAAAGAACTGTGGAGAAGCTGCATCCTGGTACTTCCAAGTCAAAGAACCCTCAAATACTACAGGAACTGTATTCGTCCAAAGGCAGGATTTCAAGAGGAATTTATTGAGGAGTTGAAAGAGATGACCAATAGTTACGTTGATGTACAAAGGTACATAGTACTTTAAATTTGTTTGACGAGATGAAAGTCAGTTCAAACCTAGTGTTTGACAAAACAAGTGGCGAACTTATTGGTTACTTAGATCTGAGAGATCTAGACTAAAAGGCTTGACTGACAGCTTGAGCCTCTGCTTTTTTGGAAACTGTAATGAATACAATATAGCTTCGATTAATTCTAATAAAGAAAGGAGAACCCGAGGAAGCCATGATTTTAAATTTATGGTACCGAAAGGACATAAAGATATTTTTAGATTTTCTTTTTTCCTCAGGACAATAACTGAAAGGAACAAACTTCCAAAAGAAATTGTTTCCAGCCAATCCCTCCGCATTTTTAAAAGCAAACTAACTTCAATTTATTTATCGGTAGTTTTAAATAGTTTTAAATAATTTTCGATGGTTTTTAATAGTGTTGTATATTTAGTATAGCCTCACTTATAATTATCTTAGAGTTGGCGTTATGTCCTAAACGATTTTGCCGACATAACGATATTTAGATTTAGATTTAGCCATCATTGTGAATTGTAAAAGATAACACCAGGTAAATTACAATTTGTAAGAAGCCCGGAAACCCGCGAACTTAAAATATCATGCCTTTCCACTAGGTGTTCAATATCCCCTATGCTTTTTGACAACAAAAAAAATATTTTTCTTTTCAAGAGGCTTTATTTTTTTCTACTCTTGAGACGCATCCGAAAACATTTTTTGTTACTTCACTCTTCACAGACGTACTGCGTTATAGTTTCAATTTAAAGAGAATTCATGTAGATATTTAGAACAGTTAATAAATATTTCCTTGACCAAGGCTTAGTTAACTCTAACGTATTTCTTGCTACAAATTATCATTACTTTTCCTTGATCATACTTCAATCGACAGAGCGAAAATGATGAACACTCGGTTAAGGCCTCGTTAAATAGTTTATGATTATCTGTGTGATGCATAAAACTTTGTTTTGTCATTGTTTATTCTTTTAGAAGTTGGCAGAAATGGCTTTAAAACAGCATGATTGCAATTTTGCATATTCATACAATTCTTCTAGAATGTGTAGGACAATACTGCCTTGATTAATGACAAGATGATGAGTAATTTACATAAACACGCTCAACAGTAGACGCTAAAGTTGCCAGCCCTGTTACACTTCCACTGGGATTTCTTAACTTCTCAGGGAAATATCATTGTCTTGGCCACAATCCTCCAAATATTTAAGCTAAATGATTCTTAGTTGGTTGCATGATTCGCCCGTGATCAGTTTAGATTGACGTTAATGTAATACCACGACATCATAAACTGTTAACAGGCTCATAAAAAGGTCACCTGAAGCCCCCTTTGTAATCCGAAACACTATTAGCTTTAACTACTCTGCATTCAAAATAGGAGTTCGAGATCTGTTTTTCCAAGGAAACGATATCAATGAACGACACGGCCTTTATGGGCGTCTTCATTAGTAAAATTTAATACCTTTCCTGAGTGTGCAGGCAACTTTTAAGCAAATTTTGTGAGTCTAGCAACGTCGCGAAATTATTATCTATCTGAGAAATAATATATTCTTATATTTGGCATTTCCTCTGGGATATCGAGTCACATTTTTAGAACAGTAATAGATTTCTTTCTTTCCCATGACCTTTATTAGCGCGTTCATTAGTAAAATTTAACGCCTGCAAGGTCCGTCCCAATTGTGCTATGCAACTTTTCAGCAACTTTTGGCGTTTAGAAGTATTTTCTTCTATTTTAGAAACATCGAGAGATATTTTTATGTCCGAGAAATGTTGGCGCTAGATAAAGGCTAAGAGCACATATCACGGACGAACAAGCCAACGATTTCATAGAAAACTTCAATTCAGATAAACTTCTTGAATGTCTATCAACCTTTTTAGCACATAATCTGTCATTTGACATCGTTTCGTGCGGCAAGTCGCCTAATGAAGCTTGTGTTTTGCTCCGTTAGATTCAAGTTATGAATATTTTTAAATTTAACCCATATTTAGGTGAAACTCTTCGAAGCTAAGTTTCAAGCTATTTTTCTTGAGTGATATGAGTGATTATTGCGAAGAACGAAAAATTGAAACTTTTTATTTACTTTTATTAAAAAAAAAGCTAAGAAATCTAGGTGGCAGCTTTAAGACTTTGGGCAGTATTTTTGTTTTGGATTTTAGCAATTTTTGGCAATCTTTTAAGAATTCCATTTAGCATATTTCCAACATTTTACGAGCACCGTCGGTAGATGCCCAATATCTGTCCCCCATGTATCCCAGAGGAACATTTCGTTGGCGCCGAGACCTCGTCTGGAGGTTGCTTATAAATTCCTCTGATTGGGCAATAGATAACTTTAAAAAAAGCTTTTAAATCTTTAAAAAGATCGAAAATGAGCTTCAAAATTTTAAATGATCGCATTGAGATGGTGTGCACACGTAGAAACCTAAATATAGAGCTACTTTACGAACAGCTGGAAGTCAGATTACAAATATGAGAATTTCAAAATTCTAGCTCAAGAAAAAATGCTTGCTAACACGCGGCAGAAGAAAACTTAACTGTTTCGAGTGTGATATTTTCTATTCTAGTTAACTTTTTCTCTCTAACACCAGACACTGTGTTCGCAAGTTTAGAGTAAATATTTCTGAACAACATTTAAATTGCAAATTTTCATGTGGTATTTGAGGATTAAAACCAAACTATTTTGTCCACAACGTAAAATGATATTTATATCAAAAGGGAGTTATTGGATAACTCTTTACGAGAGAGGGTTTGTTAACTTACATAATATGTATTAATAAATTCTAAAGTGCTTCTGCATAATAACCGAAGATTAAGCATTGCCAGAGTCAAATAAAACACTAATATTCCGCTATTTTGGAACCTGCTTTGGATGCAGTTACTCACAAATAACTTCAATACCTAATCTTGAACAGACTGTTCGAAGAGTTTTTACAGATATGGATTCTGTAATGCAAATATTAAGAAAAGTAAATATGATGCGATTGCTAGCATCTAAAACAATGGACTATCCTCGTCATAGTAGTAAAGCGATCTAACGATTGTATTGTATAATTATTGCCTTCTCAATCACGTGCATAAAGTTGTTTCATAATACTATTCTACTGTTGACCAAAAACACTGTGATTGTGCCTATCTATGCTAGCACAATGAAAGTACTATACTGCGTAAAAGGCTGCTTCACCATACTTTCAAGGTGACTTGAGTTGATAAGTTAGATTTCAAACCCCCTATCTCTTCAGTTTTTCCCGTCAAAATCGTGAGGGCAAATGATATCTCCTTTAAGGTCATCAAAGTTGATGTGACCCCAAGAACGATCACTCTTGTCTACGAGTCTGACCTGGGCGTATTGACTAATAAACTCCTCTACGTCCCAGCTCTTACGGTACTTTGTCTCCCAACAGTTTCCTGTCTCACTTCTGACGACCTAAAAGTAACGACAAACATAAACAGTTTTTAAACCTTTGTTTCGACGATTGCTGACATATCTAACATGACCGTATCATACTTTCATTTACATGCAATGCTTCAAACTTAGGGGAATAAAAACCTGTTCTTTCGAAAAGTTGGGGGGGGGGGGGAATCAAAGACTAAACAAGTGAAATATAGTGTGCGAGACACCAAGTTGGTCATATTGCGGACGTTCCTTGAGTAAGCTCAAAATAAGCCATTTCAAGTCAAAAAATAATTCAAAAGTAAAGCCAAATTGTTTTGACACTTGTTCGTTATAAGGGTCATCATCACTTACCCAGATGATGACCAAGGGTCGAAAATGTTTAAATTTTACTTTTTAAAGATATTTTTCCCATAAGTATCTCATTTTAAACCTAGACGAACTTAATGGATATTACGAAGTTTAACATGGTTTCGCAAGATTAAATCTGTGGTACCTTGATCAATCCACCTGACACAGACTCCCCTAAACAGATGTCAACAACTACCCGCTCCATACAAACGACTCATTCACGACATAAACATCACAAACGACCGAAAAAGAACGACCTAACTTTACCGACAGATCGAAACTGACCAATCACGACCGACCTACGTCACTTGAGTCTTACAGCCAATAACATCACGGCAAAACCAACCGATCATTTCACACGAACTGGAATAAGAACATTCTACTGACAACAATCATTCACTTGACTCTGATGATGACTTCCGCACAGGTTGTCGAAACGTCAGTCACTACCACCGACAACAGTCCTTTTCAGGACTACACTCACCCGGACGATCAGACTACACCTTCACATAACATACTACAATAAAAATATTCATTAACGAGTCTGTTTTGAGACCTTGAGTGTTTGTCCGGCCGGGGCTCGAACCCTCGACCTCCCGCACAACAGTCCAGCGCTCTATCCATTGAGCTGGTTCGAATCCCGTACAGGCCTGATTTTTTTTTTTTTTTTTTTTCAGGTCTGATTTTCGCTATTGCTTAAATAGCGCTATCTAGTGCGAGGATCGTGCATCATATGTATCTAATACCGCAATACGAAATATATGAACTTCATATATTACATTGTATCTCATACTACAATAACAAAATTCATCAACGAGTCTGTTTTGAGACCTTGAGTGTTGGTCCTCCCAGGGCTCGAACCCTCGACCTCCCGCACAACAGTCCAGCGAACTATCCATTGAGCTAACTGGGAGGCAGTTACATACTACATTACATACTACAATAACAAAATTCATCAACGAGTCTGACACAGTGATTGTGCGTATCTTTGCTAACACAAAGCGAGTACTATACAAGGTCAAAAGCTGTTTAACCATACTTTCAAAGTAACTATTTGTGGAAAACCTGACTTGAGGTGGTAAGCTGCTTACCCAAGCCGCTGTGTGTTCTGTTTTTCTTGTCTAAATCGTGAGGACAAATAATATCTCCTTTAAGGTCATCAAAGTTGATGTGACCCCAACAACAGCTCGTCTCATCAACGAATCTGACGGTTTTCTTTTGTTTTGACTTATTTGAAAAATTTGCATTCAGGTGGTGTGCACACGTATAAATCTAAATATAGAGCTATTTAAAGAAAAGGTGGAATTCAGATCACAAATAAGAAATACATAATTTGAGCTCAAGGAAAAATGGTCAACAGACCTCTAAACTTTTTCGTTTGCTCATGTACCACTATACTAAATAGTCATAATTCCCACAATTATGACCATTTTCGAGGAAATAATAAACTTTACTTTGTATTAGCGCCTGATTACACCCAGATAAACACACATAATAATTGGCATTTCCCCTGGGAGATCGAGTCACAGAAAGGGTGATAGACATTTTTATTTCCCAACCTGCTTGTGCTGGTTAACCAAAGAAACTTGAGCAAAAATGTTTTGTTCGTATTTATTGCAACTGTCTTCCTTTTGCAAGCCCATCACTATGGCTTTTCGAATCGAGTGCTTCATTCACTTATTATAAGCATTAACGAGGCTACATTAAAATTTTCCAAACAAAGTAAAGTTATTTAATCTCCCCTCTATCAAGCACCAAGAGAATAAACAAAGCTGAAAAATATTTTTCATTGGAGGTGAACAACTGCCTTTATTCGTGCAAACATATAAACTTTCAATTCAAAGTGACTTTTCGAGCAAAGAAGAATTATCAAAAACTTTTGCAAACTTCTTACTTCTACACAAACGTCAACAGTTACGCAAAAAAATCTTCAGCCTGCCACAGCTAACCTCTTACATCAATACAATTCACTAGTTACTGTAAGATTTTATAGAGAAGAGCTCAGGCCTCATCACTTGATTTGCTTTAAAACCGAAAGTGAATTTGTGGAATTTATAATCAGTCAAATGTTTGTGTTTGCCTAGTTGAAGAAGCCTTGGAAACATTTTATTTTCTGTAGACGACCTTGGATTTGGCGGTAGTTTAATGTGGTATTTGAGGGTTAAAACTAAACTATTTTGTCCGCAAAGTAAAATGATATTTATATCAAAAGAGAATTGTTGGATATATCTCTGTGCGCGAGTACGTTTGTTAAGCTAAATAATATGTATTAAATGAATTTTAAAGTCCTTCTGTATGATAAATAAAGATTAAGCATTGCAAGAGTCAAATAAAACATCAATATTCCACTATTCTAGAACCTGTTTTGGAAGCAGTTACTCAAAAATGACTTTAATATATAATCCCGAGCAGAATCTACTAAGAGTTTTTACAGATATGGATTTTGTAAAGCAAATATTAAGAAAAGTAAATATGATGCGATTGCTACCATCTAAAGCAATCGACTGTCCTTATCATCGCATTAAACCGACCTAACGATTGTATTATATGATTAAGGCCTTCTCAGTCACGTGCATAAAACTGTTTCATATTCGGATTTCGAAAAAAAAAAAAAAACACAGTGATTGTGCCCATCTGCGATAGCACAAAGAAAATACTATGCTACGTCAAAAGCTGTTTCACCGTACTTTCAAGGTGACTTGACTTGATAAGTTAGTTTTTAAATCCGCTTTCTGTTCAGTTTTTCTCTTTTTAATAGTGAGGACAAATGATATCTCCTTTAAGGTCATCAAAGTTGATGTGACTCCAACTACCAGAACTCTCATCTACAAGTCTGACTTGGGCGTATTGACCAATAAACTCCTCTACGTCCCAGCTCTTACGGTACATTGTCTCTATACAGTTTCCTGTCTCCTTTCTGACGACCTGAACGTAACCAAAAACAAACAGTTTTGAATCCTTTGTTACGATGTTTGCTGACATAACTAACAATAATAATAAGAATAATGATTTACTGACCTCATGATTGCAGTTATCAATATAAGAATTTTCAATTGCGCATTACAATTACGTGTTAAAAAATCAACTCTACATAGATAGTAAAAACTAAAAAATCAAAAGGTTCACTAAGAAGATGTACACATATAGAAAAATTACATACAAAGAATTAAAAAGCTTTTGCAGATAAAAAAAGTCTTAATGGCTTTCTTAAACTTGCTTAAAGATTGGGTATTTCTGATTGAGCCTGGAATATCTTTCCAAAATTTAGGGATGGCCCTAACATGACTATATCATGTATCAACTTACTTGCAACGCTTTAAACTTAGAGGTAAAAAACCTGTCCTTTCCAAGAAAAGTAAGCCAAAGACTAAAACAGTGAAGTAGAGTGTGGCAGAAGCCAAGTTGGTTATCTCACGGACTCTCCCATAAGTAAGCTCAAAATAAGCCATTTCTAAGTCAAAAAATATTTCAAAAGTAAAACCAAACGTTTTCGACACTAGGTTGTTATCAGGATCATCATCAGTTACCCAGATGATAACAAAGGGTCGAAAATGTTTATATTTTACTTTTTAAATATATTTTTCCCTGTGAGTATCTCATTTTAAACCGAAGCGAACCTTATCGATATCACGAAGCTCAGCAAGGTTTCGCAAAATTAAATTCCTGATACCTTGATGAAACTACCTAAGATGTTTTAAAAGAATTAAAGGACAAATAATAGTCAAAGTGAATAATCTCACCTGGTTGTTGACAATAAGCTCCGCACGAACTTTATTTACTTTACATCCCCCACCGATGAGAAACGAGATCATCTTGCCGACGATACGAAAACAAGGGGAAGTGAGAGTTCCCACGGGTGGGTCGCAACCATCTATATGCTGCTTTCCTGCGGGATCGCTCTTTGCGGGTCGTCTCTCACAGTCCCCTATCCACCAGTCCCCTTGCTGCTGGGCGCTTTCTCTTTTGCGAGCTTTTGGATTATCACCAAATGTTGGCTGGTAAATGAAGGCTCTGCCTGTCATCTCCCACGCGCCGATTCCATCTTCAAAGTCAAAGCTGCAGGCTGCATTAAAAAGCAACCGTAAATTTTTTATCCACCTGAATACTTCATGATTATTATTCAGTATTGATTTTACTTTACAGTTTTGTTTATAATTACTCATTACCTTTCTTGCAGTTTACACCAGTGAATCCTAAAGGACATTTACAGCGAAATCCTTTTTCAGTGTATCCAGCTTGACATGTGCCATTGTTGAAACAGGGACTGCTGCTGCAGGGATTCTGTTGAAGATAAAATAACTGAGTATCTTAGATAGCCATGGTTAGTTTACCTGCTCGGGTTATCATGTAAACTAAAAGAAACTCATTTTTCTGGAACGATGACTTCTTCTGGCTTTTTAATAAAGTAAGTGCAGACAAGAATTAAATACCTTTATGAGTCTTCCGACCAGGAAATCGCAGTATCAAATATTTGGTAGGTTGAGTAGTGTTTGATTAATTTACAATGGGTCCCTTCCTTTTAGCCACGGCTATCTTGTTGTCCTTTTTTTAAAGTTGTTCACCATCACTTCAAATCAATACATACATACGAATTGCAAGGCGAGTTCAAAAACAAATCTGACAATCTAATCGTCCAGAAAAATTGTTCATCGTCTAAAAATAAGTCACTTTACCTCGATACTGAGATAGGTATGATCTTGTTTACTCTGAAGGTATGACGAGCCTTGACTTTCGTCCGAAGCATTGTTCAACTCACAAATGTAGTTTCCTCCTTGTGAAGGCCCAAAATTTATGGACACACAATTGGGCTCCAAATAACACAACACATTACAGCTGCCTTGATGGGGCACATCTACAAGCCTGATCAGGTGGCCTTTCATGACCTTGTCCCGTATGGGTTCTTTGAAAACAATGGATCGGCATTCTTTACCTATTTGGTTTGCAAATAACAAAACAAGTTCATCAGACATCTCTGTGATTTCACCGTAAGATTTTGAATGTGCACTTAATCAAGTTGTGAGAACTGTCGTGTATTACATGACTTAGTGAGCGTAGTTAAGTTTCGTTTAGGTTTACATCAAGTATGGGAACAAAGGAGAGCATGGTCGACTAGTGTGTTAACTTGGTTCATGCCGACTTCAAGACGAGTAACCCTCCAATTTATACATTAGGAGGACACAACAAGAACCAGCGATGAGTTACCCGTTAAAGAGGAAAGCAAACAATTTACATCCCTATTTAGGTCCATTTCAATGGAAAGAGTTATTGAAAGCGAGAAAGAACTCCACTTTGCTTTGTATGCCCGTTGCACAGGTCTATTGGAAATTTAATCACTGCGTCAGGTTACGCCAACAACGGCATTAATATATATATTTTTTCTCAATGAGAAGATTTGAAGAAAGGGTCGATATCATGGTTCAATCATCGGTTTTGGACCATACCCACAGTAAAAAGGAGCACAGGGACTTGAGGCAAACAATTCCTGGTAATAACTCTTGCATTTGCAAATTATTCAATCGTCTTCATTGGAATATTTTCCTAACTAAGCTTTCTCTCATCAGTTTTTACCAAGTCATATGAAGCAATCTATCGCTGTTCAGAACCTTAGTTTTCTCTCTTTGTTTCTAATCAATACAATTATTGGTTACGACAGTTTTGATACCTTCGCCCAAAGGACTGACAAATTTTCATTGATATGTTACTCCATCTGGCACTTCATCGTCACCTAGACTGCGCACGATATTTAGTGACAATAGCTTACCAGTGGGTCCAATTCCAGACGTCACTGACGAGAAGAACAACTTACCTGTTTTTGGACAGTAGAGCTTATGGTATCATATCAATTGCAAAACTCCGAGGGTTCAAATTACTTCCTTAACGAATTTGGCTACAAAGAGGAAAGATTTTAAACAGAGACTAGAAGTCTCTGACATCCAGATTCGCTTTAAACCGTGACCTCCGCTATAGTCTCCGCTACCTTCATCGAACGTAAACTTACTATTAACATTGCAACGGAAAATACTTCAAATTATTACCCACAATTTTAGCCCTTTGATAAAATAAACATCGTTTCTACCAACTTTGACATATGATTGATCTTTCTCTGATATTTGTTGACAAAAATTTCTTTATTCAACACAGTTTTTCCATAGATTTTTGCATTACAACATGAACGTAAGCGGAATATTCGAAGCTCAGTAACCAGGTATTAGATCAGGCGCGAAAATGAAAAACTCGATACCTTTTTCAAATGTTTCCGCAAATAAGCCGCACCCCCAATTTCTAGCGACTATTTAAAATACAAACAACGAGAAGCGGTAGCTCGACCTCGTCCTCATGGAATGGAAACACAACGTGCGCTTGGGATCACGTGAAAGACTACCCTGGACGTCTTTAGAAAATACTTCAGTTTTTATTACGGGTTACGTTGTGATTATATTGATCACAACAAATGATGTTAAATCACACATACAACGTCACGTT
Organism: Stylophora pistillata; assembly: GCF_964205215.1. Taxonomy (NCBI): domain Eukaryota; kingdom Metazoa; phylum Cnidaria; class Anthozoa; order Scleractinia; family Pocilloporidae; genus Stylophora; species Stylophora pistillata. The sequence goes on along the minus strand of NC_142526.1, from coordinate 2,007,400 downwards.
TTGAGTAGTAATCTGGAACAGAATAACACTCAAAAGCAACTTTTTCAAATTTGGGTGGCAACTTTTAAATTTTTGAGCAACTTGAGAGCAACTTTTGGATGAATTGTCAAGCAATTTTTGCTGGATTTACTAGTACAATCTATTCATGCCTAACAGCGATTAAGCGAACGGCGGTAAACGCGAGAAAATGCATCCCTTGCAGAAATTCACCGTTGCAGAAAAGTACCGGAAAATGCATGCTTTTGACTGGTTAATTTTTCCTGAGCACAACTTTGGAATGCGCGAAACGGCGGTAATTGGCAATTTACATGTTGTTTTCCATAGGTTAACCGAACAACAATAAAAGGTAAAACGGCGGGAAATGCGTTTTAACGAATTTTATCGAACTCACCATCGCGGAAAAACGTTAGAAAATGCATGCTTTCGACTAGATAATTTTTCGAACATTTCGTTCACCGGGCGAAAAATGGTTGGGACCAGAAGAAAACACGGCATTTTCTATGCTTTATACGAACTGCAAACTCTGACAAACATGATGTTTTCCCGTATTTACACACATTAACCTTCCCGGAAAATGCGTGTTTTCAGCTGTTAACTCTGGTGAATACGTTGTTTTTCTCTCGAAAAATTACAATGAACAAACGGAAAACACGCTGTTTGTAGTGCGTTAACCGAGCGGGTAATGTCGAAAAATGAATTGTTTACCTGCATGTAGCGCGATGTGAAAAATACCGAACAATGGAGCGAAAGTGGACCTCACCGATGCGAAAACTCACAGACAACGTTGCATTTTCCGTAGGCAAAATACGGGTAAACATAAATTGCCACTTTTTCCGTGAATTCAACCTTCGTTTTCCGTACGGTGAACGCTAGTTTTTTTGCTGTGTTCGCTATAGTCTCCGCTATAGTCTCCGCTATAGTAGAGAAGGAAGGGAGTAAGAGGGTGGGCATCTTGCTAAAAACAGTTTTCACCACGTTGTGAGAAATATCAGAGTATATCATGGGACAGATACCAATGGCAAGCTTCCGTTCCGGTTTGGACATCAACACAGTATTATTGTTGCCCTGAAGGCTGATAGGAATCACCTAGTCGCTAGAAAAGCTCTTCGTTATCAAGATTGTTCTTCTTTTACTTCGAATATAATACTTGGACAGTAACTAAATGTAATATCTTTGACTGAGCATACTTAACGCACCTGAACAAAAACCTCCATCTTCAACTGATTCTTCCTCCTTGCAAGTACAACCATAAGAGCCATTGGTGTTTACACAGGTCGCATTCACACCACAAATGAAGCTGTCATTTACACATTCGTCAATATCTACAGGACAAATGCAAATAATTCAGCCGTGGAAAGACTATTTATAGCCGCCTTTGTTTTCTTTTCTTTTTTCTTTTCTCTTTTTTTTTCAGAAGAAACATACCTGAACATATCTGACCGTCTCCCAAAAAACCTTTCTTGCATGTACAGTTATAGGAGCCTTTGATGTTGATGCAATTGGCATTTGCGTCACAAAGGTGGCTGCCATTTCTGCATTCATCGATATCTGGGTGAGTATTTGAAAATATAGAAACGCCTAAGCATCAGACCTTGTCCATTACCAATGACCTCTCTTGCAGAGAATAAAAGAACAAATAGGAAAGTTTTACATAAAGCGAAGTAAGTTAATCGTACCTCTACACTCATATCCAGTTCCATTGTATCCCTCCTTGCACGTGCATTTATACGAACCATAAGTGTTTGAACAGTTTGCATTGACGCTACAGAGCGAGATATTACTCTTGCATTCATCGATATCTCGAAGAAAATTAATAAATAATGTAAGAATAGATGAACTAGTAATCAACAGAAATAATCCGAACGTTTGAGAAATAATATTTGACGAAAATAGGCTGAAATCGAACGAAATAGGGTTGCCTCCATTTCCTAAGTTCATATCACAATACATTATCTGTGTCTTTTCATTATCAGTTGGGTTCAGCCAGTACTTATTTCTAATGGCATTTTTTCCCTCACTTGCTTTTATTTCTTGGCAAGATAGTGCTGGTAATTCGAGAATGGAACCCAAAGGTACTGCAATGAATAAAAGACTAAAGAGTAAATTCCGTAGGTAACTACCTGGTTAATTTCTTAACAGTTTTTTTTCTTGGAAAAGGTGAGAAACTAAAGAGGATGAGCATAGATGTGATGGACCATACACTTTAAAATATCATTTTACCTTCCCCGAATAACTAAAGGTGAATTAGTAATTATAACATTTTCAAGAACAATAGAAAAAAAATACTCTAGAATATGTAAATATTACCGGGAAATAATATTTATAGTTTTCTCGTATTCAAGTAGTTTTTTTTTTCTCACACTTTAATCTCTCTCAAACAACGCGGTTAGATTACTTTACTGAAAAAATCTCACTCAACAGTTGACTTAAACATGGGAGTTGTTAAAAACTGTGGATTTCAGAAAGAAGCAGCTGTCAAAGTTGCCCAACATGACAATACATAGCCAAGATAATATAACCAAGATAATATAAACAATCTAACTTATATTCTCTTAGTAAAACGCGAAAAAAAAAGTGTTTAGAGGATAGAAATTAGTCCCGCTTGCTATTTTCTTGAAATAAATTCCCGCTTGAGGGCTGTTACTGGTGAAAGTGCTTGCTGACTGAGACGAGAAACTATTTAACGTGCGAACAAATAAGTTTATCTTACTAAATCAGATGAATACATACCTCTTCCATTCAAACGCCTGATATAAAACCAATCAGGGGCCGAGCGAAAGTTTTCAGGCCTCGCCTCTTTGGTGCGGTTGTTTAGTTCGCAGATTTCCTTCTTTCTATTGTAGTTGTAGCTTTGGCAGATGATTTCTTCTCCACATCGGATATCACAGATATAGGGAGCTGATGCTGACATCCTTTTGAAGACGAACTTTTCAAGTCTCATGCCTTGGATGTTGATCTCCACCTTGCACCGTTCATTAGCAGATACGCATTCCGCGAAAAGAACCGGGATAAAGAGACAAAAATTTGGCCACAGCATCTTTCTTGTGACAACAATAATTGGTTCATGCGTCAGTATACTTTTATAAAGATATCAAGTATACAGTGGGTTTTGAGAAAATGCAAGATAGATCAGAGCGCCCTTTAGCACAGACTTCGTGTATCTCTGTTATATTGTATGAAAAATTGATAATATTGTATGCAAGTGACTCTAAACTAACAAAAAATTTCCGATAACGAAATAAGGGTGTCATAGATTAAGAGAATCTACTTTTATGTGGTTTTTCTCTTCATTTCTCTCTTGTTCGAGCGATTGTTGTGCAGAGATCGTCATAAGATTTAAGTATTTTTATGGCTCATAATGAAAACGGGTTTCTACCCTTTACCCTCACTTCGCAACAAGTGAGTTCCCTTACCTTTAAAGGCATATAAACACTCAGCCTTTTGCAGTGTGTTTTGATGCTAGCCACCACCTGCTGGTAAGTTTCTATCTCGTGGTTGTTGGTCAATGTTTTGAAGCTATAGTTTAAATCAAAAAAACTACGAACCTCTGAACCTACACCTGAATTCTCTCTCTAGCCTTAATGAAATGTTAGCCTGACAGCTTGAGCCACTGCTTTTTGGTAAACTGTAATGAATAGAAAATAGCCTCAAATAATAATTTTGGGATTCTATATTATAAAAGATAACGCCAGGTGAATGACAGTTTGACAGAAGCCCAAAACGCCGCCAACGTGTTCGAATTCTCGGCCTGATCATTATTGACAAAACAAAACATTATTTTTGTTCATTAGCCTTTATTTTTTCTACTCTTGGGACGCACTCGTAAAAATGTTTTTGTTAGTGCATTCCTCTCACATTACTTCATCTATCGTTTTAAAACAAAGAGAAATTGAGTTTAAAAACATACAAAGAGGAAAACAGTTAATAACCGATGCCAGGCTGTAGCTTGGTGAACTCCAAATTTTTCTTCCGTGATCATATTTTTAGCACGACAATTTGAACTACTGCTTTTCGGTGAACTGTAATGAAAATAACGCCCCTTTCTATTTCTATTTTATTTGAAGAAATGGATAAAAAATGATAAACACCTGGTTAAGGCCTTCTTAAACATTTGTAAATAACTGTTTCATACATAAACTTGGTTTTTTCGCTTTCTATTCTTCTTCAAGTTGTTTATTACCTGCAAGGCCTGTCCCCATTGTGCTCGGAAACTTTTAAGCAACTTTTGGCGTTTGGAGGAACTTTTTGCGATTCTAGTAAAAGAGAAATATTTTTTCTTTCGTATATCTGGGAAATGTTTTCTCAACATAAAGCTCGTATCAATTAAGTACGAAACAGTCAACGACTTCATCGGAAACTTCAACTTATGTAAATTTCTTGAATGTCTATCAACCTTTTGAACACATAACCTGTTATTTGACTTTGTTTCGTTCGACAAGAAGCCAAATGAAGAATGTCTTTTGTTCCATTAAACTTTAGTGAAGAATATCCTTCAATTTCGCCTCTATCTACGTGCAACTCTTTAAAGCTAAGTTTCAAAACATTTTTCTCGAGTGATTTTAGTGACTATTGCGAAGATCGAAACATTAAAGTATTAATTAACTTTTAATTATTCCAAAAAAGTCAGGAAATTTAGGTAAAAGCTTTTAAAATTTGCGCAGCAACTTTTGGGATTTTGACAGTTTTTTTAGCAACCATTTGGGAATTCCTGTCCGCGACTTCCCAGGATTTTACGAGCACAGACGGGAAATGTCTAAATCTGCACTCGGAACAACGGCGCTAAGACCTCGTCTAGAGGTTGTATATCAGGCATAAATAGTTTGTGCAAGGAAATCCAGCAAAATTTGCATGACGATACGCCCAAAACTTACTTTAAAGCTGCTCAAAAATTTAAAAGTTGCCACCCAAACTTAGAAGAAGCTGCTTACTTTTGGTAGTCATTTGTTCTAGATTACTACTCAAAACATGAAGTTGTATGTGTAATTTAACACCATTTGGTTTGATCAATATAATCTCAATGTAACTACTAATAGAAAGTATTCTCTAATAACGTTTTGGATAGTCTTTCACAAGATCCCAAGCGCATGTTGCGTTTTCTTTCCCTGAGGACGAGGTCGAGCAACCGCTCCTCGTTGTTTGCATTTGCCTTCGTTGACGTGAATTTTGGGCTTTCTAGAAATTGAAACTCTTGCAGGACTATTGAGAGTTTTTCCTTCGGCTATGGTAACTTCGGTAGAGTCAATATCGGTACTATTTTAATTTTCCTCGTCAGACATTTCAGCTTCTAATTATGATACCTTGCACGCGCGGGAAGCTCTATTGTTGGAGCGAATATCCGCTGGATGTAAAGCGCACGTTGGATAGATAGCTGCTGTTCAGTTTGTGGGTGCACGTGTTATTTTATGAATTATTTGTAACAACGTACGACATCCTTAGTTTCGACCAGTTTTAATAAAAAACCTTTGGATCAAGACTTTTTGGATGGTTTGGTCAGTTTTTAACTATTTGTTGACTCAAAAATTGCCAAGGAAGGCAAAAGTTGCTCCAGGTTGCTAACCGGAGCTCGCAATACAAAAAGTTGCTGAAAACGCTAAAAGTTGCTCAAAAGTTGCCGAGCACAATCTATTAATGCCTAGTAGCTGAAGGACCGCCGAATGGTTCATGCCTACATGCTATAGTTGTGTATGGCATTGTATATCAGTGTTGCCTAATAAAAAGAAGCCAGGGAAGGAAATGTTACAACGTATAATGCAACCAGACAGTCTCACTTTGATGTTAACAGTCAGTGAAGTTCTGCGCGGATCTCATTTAGCTTGCAACCTTATTCTCTTACGGAGACAGGAGATGTTTTCTCTAATTTCAACGGGCAAATTGATATTTGAGAACTTATGGCAACCATAGAATTTTCATGAACTTTAATCAGCCTAATAAGAGGATCTCAATGGGATTAACCGTCAACCGTTGTATGGCCAAAATATTAACCATCAACCGTCAAAAAAGCAACATTTTTACCGTCGACCGTTAAACAAGCAGGCCTATATTAGTCGTTAAACGTCTCAAAGTATAGATATTGAAAGTCAAATTTGCCTGGTGCTTGTTCCCATGCTGTCGCTTGTCGCTGTTTTTTCAGGACCACTTGGTAGCATTCTTTTACTTGTCTTTTTACGAATTTACTTTCTGCTCTACAAGATTACTACCAATCCGTCTTCAACAAATACAAAGACACTAGAGACGTACGTTTTTCTTGCAGGGTAGGTTTTGTCATAGAACGTGGCAACAAGACAATTCGGTTTATTGACATAACGAGTCAGTGCGATTGTACCCTACCTTCCACCTCGCACCGAGCTGGAAAGCTAGCTGAGAGCCTACAAACTTTCCCTTGAGCGAACTGTGGCAACGTTACGTTAGTGCCTTGCTCAATTCATCGCCTTGAGCAGATCGCACGTCCGAAGGATAACCCATCTTGATCGTGTTCACATTGAGCCACCTTTACCCAGTCCCGCCGCCCTTTGTATAGCAAGGGACGAAGTATTGATTTGTACAAATGATAAGCAAAAGCGATTTTCAAGTCATCTTGGAAAAGGATGGAGTTCATGGTTGACTATCCCGGCTGTTTGTGGCCGGTTAGTTTATTTCGTTTCTGCAAAGTATCCAAGTACTGTTGGTGGTTTGGCTTTAATCTAGATCGATCTGGAGGGTAGACCAGTTGATATGTGTTAAAGAACGAGACCAATTCTTGCTCAGAAATCAAACGATTCACACCCTTTACACCTGGAGCTTATCTAGTCAAAGTACTTAGCCCAGTCGACAAGGTGAGTAACAATTCAAGTGGGGAGTGGTCAAAGACGAAATGAATATTGGACTGCAAAAAGTTGCACTTTTGTTCAACCACACGGAATTTGTATTGTTGGGGAAACAATATTTATAACGGATGCGGCAACAGGGAACGTGAAGCTCATCACTGAGCTGTTGGGTGCAACAGCAATTACTGAAGAACCTTATTCTATTATATGATAGCTTCGGAATAGCCTATAAGGGGACTGTTGCCAAGGACGTCACACCAAGGAAAAAGGGGAAAATGGGTATAAAAAGAAGGAAACGGCAAATACAAATGGTCCTCAGAAGAAGGCAGCATGGTCGAGTGGAAAGCGTGTCGGGCTTGCAATCCGTCGCTCCCGGGTTCAAGTCCCGCCCTGGCCACTACTTGAATTTGTTTCACGGTAGCCCCGAGTTTCAATTCCTCGGCCATACTTGTAATATAGCCAAATGATTTTTTTTCGGCCAGTTGGGATTCTTAACAACTTTATTTTCAATTTGAATTATTTCTTTAAGTTGTTTCGTGGAAAACCTGTAAACTAGCTTCTACCTAAGTGTTTCTCCACGTTAAACTGTTTATTATTATCATTATTATTATCATTATTATTATTATTATTAACATTATTATTATTATTACGGCATAGCGACAGAAAAGACGCAACAGTCTGTTCAGCTTCTTTTTAGAGGCATTAATCGTCTCACCAACACCATAAATCTAGAAGTTTCAAACATTAGACATTTAGTGTACTTCAGTACGCTATGGACTTTAGAACTCAAAGGAGTCCTTTAAACAGATTACAAAGTGGATTGCCAGTTATTTTACACATCCTGTGGCGTACTACCTGGTTCCACTAATATGATGTTCATTGCCGCTAAATTTATGGACCTCTTTGACAGCAGAGAATATTCCAAAATAATAATAATAATAATAATAATAATAATAATAATAATAATAATAATAACGGTTTATTCACAGTATATCCACATAAAAAGGTGTGGCTCTTGATCTGTGAAGGCCTACGATACTAAAATTTAATATTAAAACTAATTTATAATGACTAACTAAATTGCAATAAAAACTATACATGAAAGTATATATGCAGAATATATTGGTTGGTGGTGGTGGTTGTTTCTATATCTTTACAAGGAAGACAAAGCGCGCGCCTTCAAGAACGCCTTGCAGAGCCTGCAGTATTCTTTAAAATATGTGTAATTCCTTATATTTGCTGGCAATTCGTTAAAAATCATGGCTGCTGAATGCTGAAAGGTGCCCTGTACAAATGGAACATAAAGCCATGGAGCAACACTGAAACGGAGATGCCTAACGGATTTAACGACTTGCAAATTTAAATGGAAGGACCAGTTATCAGAATACGGTGCTTTAAAATAGTCTTTAGTAGTGAGTAGTCCCTTAGCTCCAGGATAGGTAGCCAGCCAAGATCCAAAATGGTAGATATACTGTTTACATATTTACAAGTGATGAAACTAGCCATAGCGAACTGGAGCCTTTGTAGTCTAGTTGAGAGGAACTTTGGTAGTGGATAAAAGACAATGTCACAGTAGCTTATTTTAGACAGAATTAATGTTTCTACCAAACGTTTCCGTAATTTAAAATTAGTAAAGTTCCTTATTTTTCTTAAGGTTCTCAGAGTCGCATAACAAGATTTTTAGAATAAAATTGGTATGAAATTCCCATTTAAGATTTGGGTCAATGTGTACTCCCAGGAGTTTTGTAACATTTATACGTTCCAGTGGTTTACCGGAGATCTCTAATCCCAACTCCAGATTTCCGAGAGAGTGAACATGAGCCATCTGTGGAGTTGAGATAAGAATGGCCTTGTTTTTCTTAGAATTTAGGGCCAAGTTTGAATCATTTGACTAGGCGTCGAGGCCTGCCAGGGTTGCATTCATGCTTTCCGCTTGAGATGTGATCTGCGGTGTAGAACAGCTAGTGTATAATGTTGTATCGTCGGCATATTGGAAACTTTTGACTGTAGATGGAAGAATATCTTGAAGATCCGCGACGTAGATATTGAACAACATCGATCCAAGGATTGAGCCTTGGGGGATTCCAAATTCGGAGAGCACAGGTGACGATTTGCGATCATCAATTTGAACGTAATGTCTCTTGCCGCATAGGTAATTAGCCAGCCATTCGAGGACATACTTTGAAAAACCGAGGTGATGCAACTTGGTTATCGCCGTTTTAAAACAAACGGTATCAAATGCTTTCGAAAAAGTCTGCTAGTACCATAAGAGTTACCTCTGTCCTTTTCATGGCACTCACTAGGTCGTCCCTTATACTTAAAAGTACCGTAGAGGTCGAATGCCCCTTACGAAAGCTCGAGATGGTGTCTCTAAGGAGAGATTCTCTAGTGCAGAAATCAGTCATTTGCGAAGCAACAAGCTTCTCAAAAACCTTAGAAAGTACGGGAAGAATCGACACTGGACGCAAGTGATCTTCCGAGACAGGTGTGTCAACTTTTGGAATGGGACTGATACGCGCGAGTTTCCAGGTATGCGGGAAGTACAACTTTAAAATACAGTTATTGATGATAGTTGTGAGTGGGCCGGCCAAGCATCCAGCAACCAGCTTTACAAACCGGGCAGGCAATTGGTCGGGTCCAGTGGAACACTCACTGCGCAGTTGTTTAAGGGTTCGCAGGACTTCTCTTAGTGTAACACTTTCCAGGTGGAAGGCGCCCTCTTTATCCGGAAGACCGCGGATGAACTGGAAAAGTTCATCTTGGTTGGTCGATTCAACATCAAGCGTTCTCCTTGCGGTCGTAGCAAAATGAAGATTAAGCTTGTCTGGGTCGAACCTTAAAGGCTGTCGACAGGGGTGGAGTACGCGGTGAACCATGCGCCAGACTTCCTTAGATTTTTTGGACAGCAAAGCCTTTTCCATGAAAGCTTTACGAGCTTTACGTATAGCGCTCCTTATTTTATTTCGTACTTCCCGGAAAGCAGACCAAGAAGATTCTGAATCTGACTGATGCGCTTCTCGCCTCAGTTTGTCTCTTTGTGACCGGAGGTTAAGTAATGTTTCGTTATCCATCCACAGGGTGGAAGGACGTGTCACACGGCACCTTCTGAGGGGTGCGTACCTTTCAAGGCAGTCGTTAAACAAGGTGTTGTGAGTCTCTAACTGATCGTCAGGGTTATCAGTTGATGTTATTACCGAAAATGGTAGTGCGGAGAGGTCCTCTAAGAAAGCTGTCTCATTTAAGTTCTTCAGGTTTCTGATGTACTTATATCTTGGCTGATAACGAGCTATGCGGATGTTTACACACGCGAAGGGGCCATCGTGGTCACTCACAATACTGCACGGTATCACACCATGAGATGTTATTTTGGATGGATCATTGATAATAATGTGATCCTGTAAGCTTCATGATGTTCTTGTTGTTCTTGTAGGTTTGTCAATGATTTGCTTGACGTTAAGGGTGTCAAGTAGGGAAATATATCGCCGCGTTGAGGCGTCCGAAATTCACGTCGTCTGTAAGAAGGAGAGGACCATCCCACTGCGCAGTAATGCAACCGATGAGATCTTCGAACTTGTCTAGCCATGCCGAAGGTCTGTGCATGGCTTCTGACAGGTAAAATCTCCCCAGAAAAAGTTTACTGTGCTTGTTCTTTCCTTGAATTTCCAGCCAGAGGTGTTCCATGTCAGGTTGGGTGTTCTCGATGTCCTTTCGTCGCTTGTATTTTATATTGTCTCGAATATAAAATAACAGGCCTCAGACGGGCCTGATTGGTCTAGATCACATTGACCATGGGAAGGCAGCATTCATAGCGCACAGTTACAACAGATCCACTTTCCGGGCAAGTTTGCCTTCACATGGTTAAAACTTGTTACACCAGCAAAACGAAGATGAATTAAATCAAAGCATTTTTCACATTCCAGGCGTCTATGATTTCTCTATACAGTTTTCTCGCAAACTGGACACTTTGGCATCGAGGATGATTTTGGTTTTGGTTTCGTGGATGTTAATGTAGGACCCGGTTGTGGATGGACGTCTCCACAGGCCATTAACAGCTGGTAAGTCGCCGCACTATTAGAGTAATACGGAATCCTGGACTTTCCGTACTTTGTCTTTGTGTTATCAATGTAGCGCGACGAACTATGACCACAGTCGATCGACAACAAGAACGACAACTGCTCGCGAGGGAATTTTACTTGACTTCCAAGACACCTTTGCGTGAGGCATGCATGCTTATATTCCACGATGCACGATTTATCCGAATGTGAGACAATAGCCCGCGACCGAGAAGGCATTTTAATAAATGCGAAAGCAGACGGTTGAGTGAGTTCGGCTTCCACACTAATCGCCCAGGTCTTTGGCGGAAAACCGTCTGAAACAACGTAGAATCTTGTTTTATCCAACCCATTTTATGCCTCAGTTACCATTAGGCACAATAGCAAGATAGTAATGCCTGAAGAAAAGGCCATGAGCAACCATAAATGATAAATTCACGTAAAATGTCGGAGCTCTAACAAGCACGTCTGCCGTAATTAAATATTGGGGAATACCCCAAAAAAGAGGAGGGAATCGGAAAGAATGGGTTAAACATTACAGACCAGTGAAGCAGAGAATCGTTCGAAGCAAGACTACGAAAGACAAAGCAGGCACTCTTCCGCCAACTGTGTACGAGAATGAAAGAGTTCCATAACAAGATCGGGGCAACTAATAAAAGCATCGATGAGATTTGATAGCTGATAAATAAGGACTTTGAGATCCTTATGCAACTTCTCACACAACTACATCACTTGGTTCAGCAGGCTATGAATACGTCCAGCGGTAGCAAAGAGGATGTAATTACGCTAATAAGACACATAGTTAAAGACGATAAACCAAGTATCTAACGCACAAATTATAGGATTAACCTGATTATTATATTATGGGAAAAAGTATAGACTGTTGTGAAAAGTTACAGTCAAGTTCGCGCGTTTATTTCGTTTTATAAACGATATCCAAAAATATTGAACGTCAACCGTCAAATGACCTAATTCAACCGATCTGATCCTGAACAGAATCTACTAGGAGCTTTTACAAATATGGAGTTTTGCAAAGTAAATATTATGTGTCCTTTAATGCCTTCAAAAGAAATTTCAACGAAAAAAAACACTTTAATATGCGATGGCTAGCATCTAAAGCAATTCACTCTCGTTATCATCGCAGTAAACCGATATAACGATTGGATTATATTATTCTAGCCTTCACAGACATGTGCATAAAAGTTTTTCAAAATGCTTTGCTACTGTTGACAAAAACAAATTGATCTATGCCAGCACAAGGCAACTACTAGACTGCGTCAAAAGCTGTTTCATCATACTTTTAAGGTGACTATTTGCAAAAAACAGACTTGAGGTGATATGTCAGTTTCAAAAGCCACTGTCTCTTTAGTTTTTCTCATCTGAATCGTGAGGGCAAATGATATCTCCTTTGAGGTCATCAAAGTTGACGTGTCCCCAACAACAATCCGTTTCGTCAACGAGTCCGACCCTGGCGTATATAATGACCAATAAACTCCTCTACGTCCCAACTCTTAGAGTACATTGTCCCAGAACAGTTTCCTGTCTCTTTTCTGACGACCTAAACGTAACAACAGACACAAAAAGTTTTTAAACCTTTGTTTCAACTATTGCTGACATATCTAACAGGACTATATCATACATTAATTGACTTGCAATGCTTTGAGCTTAGGAAAAAAAGCTGTCGTTTCGAGCGAAGGTAAGCCAAAGACAAATAAAGTAAGATATGGTCTTCCAGACACATAGTTGGTTATCTTGTGAATTTACCTCTTGGGAACTTAAAAATAAGCCAACCGTATGGATATCACGAAGCTCAAAATGGCTTCGCAATTTTGAAAAAACAAATCTCTGATACTCTGATCAATCTATTCAGGCTGTTTCACAAGAATTAAAGGAAACATGAGGGTCGAAGTGCTGTATAATCTCACCTGGTTGTCGACAATAAGCTCTGCACGAACATTACTTAAGTCACATCCCCCACCGATGAGAAACGAGGTATTCCTGCCGACGATACGTAAACAAGGTGAGGTGAGAGTTCCGTCGGGTACGTCGGCTCCATCTGGATGCTGCCATCCTACGAGATCGCTCTCTTTGGACCGTTTGTCAGCTCCCCCTAGTCACCTTGCAGCTGGGCGGTTTCTCTATGGCGCGCGACTGGATTGTCACCAAATGTTGGTTGGTAAATGAAAGCTCTTCCTGTCTTTTCCCACCCCCCGATTCCATCTTCAAAGTCAAAGCTGCAGGCTACATTAAAAAAAAGCACTGAAATTTTGATTCATTCTCCTGAATTAACAAATGGTAAACACCACAGCGTACACTATTGAGTTATGGATGTACGCGGGAGGTTGCTAAGCACGAAAGAAGCGTAAGAGTCGCTCGAGGCGATAGCCGAGAGCGACTCTAGCTTCTTGAGTGCTTAGCAAACCTCCCAAGTGCATCCATAACTCAATAGTGTACGCTGTGGTGTTTACCATTTGTTTTATAACATAACATCGATACATTGTAGCCATAGAATTTCCCTTTTATTGAACCAAAAATGTTCGTGTAGTCTTACATGACCAAACAAAACAAGAGCGCGAAAACTAGGCATTGCACGGGTATGCTCGTCAAGTCAATCGAAGACAAATGTGATCATGTTTACTGAAATTCATGAAAAAAAAAGCTCTTTCTGAGCTTTGTATCTACAGCTAATCGTTGCAATTGCTCAATCACGAGCGAAATTTCTGACGAAAGTGAAAAACTGTCCTCAAATGTCATTTAAAAATTGACTCAATTTCGGAGGAAGAATTGTTGAAAACAATTTGCAAGTTTTGAATACTGCAGTCGCCGAAAAGCGATTTCGTTGCCACTTGTTTGGTCTGGAACGACATGGATTGCTTAGAAACTTCTGATGACTTGCTGTGGTTGTTAGTGGAGGAAGAAAAGGCTCTCGACAAGACTTGACTGCAGTTGTGCAGTTGTGATGTCGATGGACGAGAGTTGTAGCTCACCAGAGACTGTTCACTGCGGTGTCCTGAAATGGCCATGATGTGGCGGTTAGAAATCCCAGCGTTGGACCAGAGAGTGATGGCAGTAGCTCTTACACAATGATTTGTGTAAACTTTGGATAAATTCGCTTCTTCGCTGATATTTTTCATCATTTTAGTGAGGCTGTGTATTCCAAGCGGTCGTGCTTCGTACCAAACTGCATCTTCGGCTGCACAGTTTTTCTTCGGATACTGGAAAAAGGCAGTGCAATTTGGATTGACTTTCTGCAGGTATAGTTTGAGCGCTTTGTAGCCGTCTCCTTGATCTTGTGTTTCATACATTCTTGCTTCTTTTTCTGTGCTCTCTACATCGTTCAATCCTCCAGGATGATTCTTTGACATTTCATCATGGCTCATTGTTGCGTACCTTCGTCCAGCCGCATCAATTTCGAACCTGAAGCTCTTCGTTGTTAAGCTTCTTTGACCTTCACGGCCCCTTCGGCAAAAAAAAAGGACAACATGAAACCAAACGTTCCTCAGCAAGGAAAGTGGTTGAGAGGAGGAAAAGACTTTGCTGGATTTCAACTTCTGGAGGTCTTCCTCTTCGATAGCAGGTTTGTGTGTGACATTTTCTTTGCCGCTTCGCTTAAGGCTTCTTATTTGTGCATCTAACATCAAGTTTGATCCTGAAAATCTCGAATCAGTGGAAATTTTTAGGCCTCTGTTTAAAGGAGGGGCATTGAGATATCTTTCCATTGAGTGACGGAATCCCAGTAAGGTAGATTTGCTGTAATCTTCGCCCTTTTTCGTTCTGGCTTCTGCATAGAACCTTCGTAGGTTTTGATCCAGCTGGCCGATACTCATCTCTTCAAGCGGGGTTTGAAATTTTTTTTTCTGTACACCAAGCTGAAATTAACAGAAAAAGAAACGGTCTGTCAAAATTCTCTTTTTTTAAGACCTTAAATTTTCAATTTCAGTATTTTAACCTCTAATCATCGTAAACGCTCTTTAACAAAGGCAATTTAAAAGGTTTCGTCAAGATTGTTTACGTACAGCATTAAATGGGGTTCTACGGTTACAAACATTTTACTCATCGGTAAAGGCTTCAGGAACTAATTTGTTCTTATTTTTAGCTTTATCGAAGCCTATTTAAAAGTGTCAGGTTATCTCTGATAGCTGCTTTTTACCTTTAAATGTGGACACAGACCAGTTTGTGGTTTCTTTTGTCTTTTTGGAGTGCCGCTCGCTTACAAGCAATTCGAGTTCGCTTTCACTTAAACTCGCAAATCTCTTTGTAGGTGGCTCAAGAAATGAGAAATCAAATAATTTAAAGGATGGCATTTCTGTCTCATTTTCCCGAAATTTCGAAGACATTTCCATATTTGCGGCAGAAGAGACTTCAGCCATTATTTAAAGAAACAGTTTCCAACGAAACATTTCCTCACTTGGAAACATTTGCTCACGTCAGCAGCGTACACCCATGGGCAAATGGGGGACGCTAAATCGACCAATCAGAGCGCGCGCTTTAGTTTGGTTATGTTATAATACTTTTTGATTATCATTCGGTATGGATTCCGCTTTACAGTTTTGTATTTGATTACCTTTCTTGTAGTATACAGCAGTGAATCCTAAAGGACATTTACATCGAATTCTTCTATCAGTGTATCCAGCTTGACATGTGCCGTTGTTAAAACAGGGATTGCTGCTGCAGAGACTCCTGTTCAAAACAACATGACTGGGTATCATAAACATCCATGGCTTGTTTACCTTCCCGGGTTATCATGTGATCTCAAAGGACCACATTTTTGCTGGAATGATAACTTCTTGAGGCTTTTTGATAAAGTAAGTGCAGACAACAACTAATTACACATCAGTCATTAGACCAGAAAATCTACCAATCGTGGTACTCGATATTTGGTTTGTTGAGTACCGGTTTATTTGTTTCGAATGGGTCCCTTCATTTGAACCTTTATTGCTTGTTTCCTTTCTTAACATTGTAGGGTGACACCACAGATGATTTTACCGAAGAATCAACTTGTCTTAGCAGGTATCTCTGAGATTTTACCGTTAAATTTTGAATGTGCACTATATCGAGTTGTGGGAACTAGAGGTGAGTTACCCGTTAAAGAGGAAAGCAATTAATTTACATCCCTTTTAAAGCCGATCCCAATACACCGAATCGAAATATGGCGTCCAGTTTGAATTGCCATTGTTCTGGACTGATTAGTCCAAACGATGGTAATTGAAATTGGACGCCATAATTGGATTCGGTGAGTGGAAAGAAGTATTGAAGGAATGATGGTCGTTTCGCCAACGTGTCAGTTCACAAACGTCAGTTCGGAAACGTATGAGGTCGACTCGTCCACGTCTAATGTCAGTCAAACAACGCATATACATGTCAGTTCGCCAATGTCCAAGATAATTGTAACTACAGATGACCATGGGAATAAAATTTTACTTTTATGTATTCACGTGTTTTTGTAGGTTAGTATCGTTTGAAATCGTTTGTTTCACTCTTCCTAATCTCTCATTTCCACGACGGCCGATCGTGTTTGAAAAAGACCTTAAAAACAATCCAAGGGACTTAGTTTGACTTTACTAAGGCACATCCGGCAAGCTACTCTTGGTATTTACACATTCCTTGCATTTTCATATGATGCATTCTTCTTAATTTGCATATTTTCCTTGCCATGCTTTATTTAATCAGTTTTTACGAAGTCATGTGGAACAGCGGTCCCCCCTTTTGTTGGGAAGGAACAGAGGAGGGGGTAGAGGGGGTTTCTTACGAAAGACATTTTCACCTCGTCGTAAGAAATATTAGATATTAGTGTATACTAAAACAGTGGATAACGTTGAAGGCGTGCTCTGATTGGCTAGTCAAACTCCGAATATCCTTTGCTATTTACCTCGAGTAACTCGGGGAAAAAATGACGTCCCGGTTTGCATCCGTGACAAGCGAAGAAATCACTCACTTTAAAGACGAAGCAGTCCCTGATAACACAAAGAAAGCGACTAAATTTGGTTTGGCCGTTTTTAAAGGTAATGGTTTAAGTCTTTAGCCCGGAGTTTATCGATAAAAACCAACGAGGAAGGTTTTCTTTACAAGTGCAAATTAATCTTGCGTACCCTCATCTCTTCACCTGAAAATCAAAGTTGAATGACATTTTTTACAGGATGGCTTCAAATACAGAAAGAGTTTGCAACACCATTTCAACAAATGTCGCCATCAGAGCTGAACAAATATCTTCATAAATTTTATCTATCAGCAAGAAAACGAGACGGCAGTTTTTGCAACAAAGAATTGCTTACCGCGATCCGAGCGACTTGTTTTTTCAGGCCTTTCCGCGCGGGAAAATGTTGGAACGTGTGAATTTAAATCAATTTTTCGTGGTGCATATTATCTCACAGTGTAGCTCAATGGATAGAGCGCTGGACTGTTGTGCGGGAGGTCGAGAGTTCGAGCCCCGGCCGGACCTACACTCAGGGTCTTAAAATAATTGAGAAGAATCTGCTACCTTTCTATAACATCAAGAAATGGTTAGATATTCTAGTCTTCTCGAATAGGGACGCATAAATGGAGGTCCCGTCTCTTGTAGGGTTAGAGGCAAGAGACGTTAATTTCCCACGCACGAGATTACTGTGTGATGTATGTCCTCCCCTGGGCTGGGATGGATGGGTTTACTGGGCCCGCGCCAATTGGCGCAAGCTGTTGCGGTGTGCCTGCCAGTCGGCGAAGCTATGATATAAATAAATAAGTAGTGTATACTAAAACAATTATTGACCTCAGTGTCGGTGGTTAGCGGTGGATATTTACCTCGCCGGTTCGCGGCTCGGTAAATATCCACCACTAACCGCTTCCACTTCAATCGATGAATAGTTGTTAAGTATCACGGGGCAGATACCTATGAGAAACTACAGTTCTTGTTTGGACATTAACACAGTATTATTGCAGCCCTTAGCGCAGATAGCAATCATCTGATTTCTGAGGAAAATCTTATTTATCAAGACTGTTCTTCTTACACATGGATTTTAGAACTTCAACGGCATGGAAATGTAATATCTTTTAATGAGCATTGTATAATTTGGTTTATTCCTCCAACTCCAACTGATCCTTCCTTGCAAGAACAACCATAGGAGCCATTCGTGTTTACACATGTCGCATTTACACCACAAATTAAGCGGTCATTTACACATTCGTCAACATCTACGGGAAAAGAGCCAATAAGTAAGCCCTAAGAGAACTATTTAAAAACTTGATGATGGATATTTGCTAGCCAACTTCACTTACGGCGTGTAAAATTCTGAAAGCCATTGGTATTGATGCAGTTGGCACTTGTGTCTCAAAGGTGGAATGCCTAAATCCATCGATATCTCAGTAAAGATTTGAAAATACAGTAGTATCAAAGCATCAAATATTCCTCATTAATTACATCCTCTTTCGCAGAGAGTAGAACTCCTTCGGACCTCACAATTCTGAGGTATTAAGAAAACTGCCAATCTTCTTGCAGGGAGTGATTCAGGCTGTACTCATGGTCTTAATATAAGTGAGGAGAATTTGCTACATCTCTATAGTCAAGAAATGGATAGATATTCTAGTCTTCTCGGATAAGGACGAATAAACCGTAGGCCCCGTCCCTGCAGGGTTATGGGTGGGAGACGTTACATCGCCAGAAATCGAGGACATTTTGCTCCCGCATTTATTGGTCAGCGGATTGCAGTCGGATGAAAACAAAGATGGCGGTTAAGACAAATTCCATATAAAATATTGAACGATTTAAGTTTTGTGGACCTTCTTTATGGAGAAAAAAGCAAAATAAAAACAACTTGGAACTGACCTCTTGGTATTTTTAAGGCAGAGCAACCTATAGCAATTTGTTGTCTGATGTAATGCAAGGGACACGCTGTACTAAGCTTCAATGTCCACTCAAACTGGCTTTTTTTGTAATCGTCTAAAATGTCAGACATTTTCGAAATTGTAGCTTAAACCACTTGCATTAAATAATGGGAAGATCTAGGCAAATCGTACTTGAAAAGGGCTATTTCTCCCAGTTGAAAATACAGTTCAACGGACGTACTAATACAGTTCTCTCTGATCTGCTTCTTAATTTTCGCGCGAGAAAATTTTTATTAAAGGCTCTACTTTAGTATGAGGGGGTCTGGATTGAGTTTATTTCCCGTCAAACATTGCTGAATTAGAAAAAAAAATATGGCGACAGTTTTAAGGTTTCGGGGAGGGTTTTTATTTTAACGCTTTCCCTTCTGGTGCGTCCTCAAGGATGGTCTCAGATCACAGACTCCACATAGCAAAAATAGCAATTTTCAAGCTCTTTTGGAAGTATCTAATTGTCAAGAAATGTGTCTTCTTATGGACGATTTGCTTACTTCGAACTTCCCTTTAGTTAATGCGAGTCGGAGCTAGTTGACCTCCTAGAGGGGTACTCCTCAAATCGGCGATCCTTTGCCATGGATTACGCTATATTTGAAACAGACTTGAGGTAATGGCTAGCCTCGAATTTCGAGCATTGCTGACTTTGCTGGAAGTAAGTAAAAAAACAGCTTTTGAATTATTTTTATGTTAGAAGTACAGCTTAATCTCTACTGAATATGTTTCGAGTCGGAGCTACGGAATAATCTTACTCGTATTTGTGGTATCTTGGATTTTTGTGGAAATCCCATGCATTTCCGTACTCGATTTCACCGCCATTAACTTCTCAATACACACTCGCGTCCGGCATTTTGACCCAGATTTCTGGCAATGAATTTCCCACGCACGAGATTACTGTGTGGTGGATGTCCTCCCTTGGGTGGGATAGGTGGGTGATGGCCCTGAAAAGCCCCTATGAAGAGTAGTCAATTAACCTATGTATGTATGTATCTATGTATGTATAGAAGAGGACTACTCTGGTGTATAGTTGGGAGCAAAAGTCTATAGCTCAACACTCATGGAAACGACTGCTGAAAGACTACAGTGGAAGAACTGAGGTGAGGATGAAACAAAGGTGAAACTCTTACATGGGCGAATTAAGCTCATCATACCTGTACATGAATGTCCAGTTCCATAGCATCCCTTCTTCGATGTCCATTTATACGAACTATATCTGTTTGAACAGTTTGAATTCACGTCACAAGGCAAGATATCACTCTTGCATTCATCATTGTTTGGAAGATAAACGATAAATGGTGTAAGAATAGATAAAATAAAAATAAACAGAGTCAATTAAAATATTTAAATAAATAATCTCTGATGGAAATAGGCAGAGATCAAATGAAGTAAGCTTCCCTACAGCTCTAAAGTTCAGATCACAATACATCAACTGTGTTTACAGAAAACGAAAGGTGGATCAGAGTGCCCTTTGGCTTAAGCTTCTTGTTTCCCTGTTGCACTGTATGAAAACTTGAGAATGTTTTATGCAAGCAGTTGCTACACTACCAAACAATTACCGGTAAAACAACAAAAGGGTGTCACATAGAATCTACTTTTTATCTTTATTTGTGGGTTGTTAACATTTTTAACTGTTCGAGCGATTGTATTGCAGAGATTGTCGTGAGATTGAAGCATATGACTGGCTCATAATAAAATCATGTCCGGGTTTCCCACCATTTTTCCTCGACTCCATATCAAAACTGAAGACAAGAGAGGTCTTTTACCTTTAAAGAGGATACTAACTCTCAACCTCTTAAGGAGTTCTTTAATGTTGACCGCTATCCGGTAAGTTTATATCTCAAAGTTGCTGGTTGTCGTTATACAGCTATGGTCTAAATCTAAAAAGACTACGAACCTATACTTGAATCATTTCCCTCTGCCTTACTAAAAGGCTAGCCTGACAGCTTCAATCTCTGCTTTCTAGGAAACTGTAATGAATACAATATAGCCTCGATTAATACTAATATGATTGTGAATTGTAAAAGATAACACCAGGTGAATGAAAATTTGACAGAAGCCCGGAACCCCGCGGACTTGATATATCATGCCTTTTCGGCTAGGAGTTCAACATCCCTTATGATTTTTGACAGCATAAAAAATTGTTTCTTTTCAAGAGGCTTTGTATTTTTCTATTCTTAGGACACATTCGGAGACATTTTTTGTCATTTCATTCTTCACAGACGTGCTGAGTCTCAATACAAAGAAAAATTTATTTAGAAATTTAGAACAGTTAATAAGTACTTCTTTGACCGGGGCTTGGTTAACTCTAACGTTTTTCTAACTACAAGTTATCATTACTTTTCCCTGATCATATTTTAATCACATAACGAGCTCTCATATTTTTTTATACCTGAGCAAAAATACGCATCGAAAAGGATGAACACACGGTTAAGGCCTTCTTAAATAATTTATGATTATCTGTTTGATGCCTAAACTTTGTTTTGTTATTGTTTATTCTTTGAGAAGTTGGCAGAAATGGCTACAAAACATGATTGCAATTTTTGCATGTTCATATACTTTTTCTAGAATGTGTGGGACAATGCTGCTTTGATTAATAACAAGATGATGAATCATTTCTATAGACCCGCTCAACAGTAGACGCTAAACTTATCAGCCCAATTACACTTCTACTCGGAGTTCTTAACTTCTAAGAGCAACATCATTATCTTGGCTAGAATTCTCCAAATATTTAAGCTAAATGATTCTGAGTTAGTCGCATGATACTTCGTACTCAGATCGTTCGGGATCAGTTTAGATTTACGATAGTGTAATACCACGATATCATCAATAGTTAACAGGCTCATAAAAAGGTCACCTGAAGCTCCTTTGGAAACCTAAAACACTATTAGCTTTAAAATTCTGCATTCACAAGAAGAGTTCCAGATCTGTTTTTCCAAGAAACCCTTAAAAAATATCAATTAACGACCACGACCTTTCTTAGTGTCTTCATTAATAAAATGAACACCCTTCTCGACTGTGCCCGGGAAATGTTAAGCAACTTTTGTGAGTCTAGCAACATTGTGAAATTTTTATATATCTGAGAAATCTGCGCGCAAAATAATATTTTCTTATATTTGGCATTTCTTCCGGGAGATCAAGTCACATTTGTAGGAGAGTAATAGATTTCTTTCTTCCCACGACCTTTGTCGGCGCGTTCATTAGTAAAATTTAATACCTTCAAGGTCCATCCCGATTGTGCTCGGCAACTTTTAAGCAACTTTTGGCGTTTACAGGTACTTTATTCGATTTTAGAAACATCGACAAATTCTTGTCTATTTGAGAAATTTTGGCGCAAGATAAAGACTAAGAGCACATATCTAGCGCGAACAAGCCGACGATTTCATAGAAAATTTCAGTTTATATAAACTCCTTAAATGTCTATCAACACATAACCTGTCATTTGACATCGTTTCGTGCGGCAAGTCGCCAAATGAAGCATGTGTTTTGTCCCGTTAGATTTAAGCTTTGAATATTCTTAAATTTAGCCCATAATTACGTGAAACTCTTTGAAGCTAAGTTTCAAGTCGTTTTTCTTGAGTGATGCGAGTGATTATTACTTATCATTCCATTAAAAAAGAGATCAAGAATTTTAGATAGGAAGTTTTGGATTTTAGACATTTTTTGCCACCTTTTTAAAAGAATTCCATTAAGCAACTTTTCAGCATTTTACGAACAGAACCGGTACATGCCCAATATCTGCCCCCCCCAGGTATCCCCGAGCAACATTTCGATGGCGCTAAGACCTCGTCCAGAGGTTGTTTCTGAATTCCTCTGATTGGGCAGTAGATAGCTATTTTAAAACTTTAAAAAATGTTTTTAAATCTTTAAATAGATCGAAAATGAGCTTCGAAAGTTGAAATAATCGCATTCAGATGGTGTGCACAAGTAGAAACCTAAATATAGAGCTACTTTGCGAACAGGTGGAGTTCAGATTACAAATATGAGAATTTCATAATTATAACTCAAGAAAAAATGGTTGCTAACAGGAGGCAGAAGGAAAATTACTGAGGAATTACTTTACGAATGAAAAGAAGTTAAGTTTAATTTGTAAATGGTTTGGTATGGGATTTTCTCTATTCTAATTAACTTTTTCTCTCTAACAACAGACACTGCGTTCACAAGTTCCGAGTAAGCATTTCTGAAGAACATTTAAATTTGCAAGTTTTGATGTGGTAATTGAACGTTTAAGCCAAACTATTTTGTCCGCAACGTAAAATGATATTGATATCAAAAGAGAGTTATTGGTAATCTCTTTACGAGAGAGAGTTTGTTACTAAATAATATGTATTGATAAATTTTAAAGTGCCTCTGTATAATAACCGAAGGTTAAGCATTGCAAGAGTCAAATAAAACTATTTTGAAACCTGGTTTGGATGCAGTTACTCAAAAATGACTTCAACATCTAATCCTGAACAGAATCTACTAAGAATTTTAACAGATATAGATTTTGCAAAGCAAATATTAAGAAAAGTAAACATGACGCGATTGCTAGCATTTAAAGCAATCGACTATCCTCATCATAGGAGTAAACCGATAATAGCAATAATAATAATAATAATAATAATAATAATAATAATACTAATAATAATGGAAACTTTATTTGTGTTTTTAAATTTACAATTGTAATTCTCACTACGTATAGGCAATTTACAAATGCTGCTTGAGATTGGCTTATTCAACACACACAGAAAAATTAAAATTGCATCAAATCTGGGCTGTCTCAATTTCTATTTCTACAACAAAAGACGTAATATGTTGCTCTAATAGCTATATTTATTATTTTATTGATTATGTAAAGTTGCTGCTTTTTGTCAATGCCTGTCATTCATCATGTCTAAGAAGGTAGAGCATTCATCTGAGAAAACGCGAAGGGAGCTCATGGAGAGATTTACAACTTTCACAGATCTGAAAGCTCTAATCATTTCGTTAATCAAGTTGCGATATTTTTCTTTTTTACCTACTGCATAATAATAATAATAAAAATAATAATAAAAATAATAATAATAATAATAATAATAATAATAATAATGGAGAAGCTTGCTAACAGCTAGAACACCAGAATTGTTGCCTTAACGACCCAAGGCAAAGATTTCTCTCCTACAATACGTTTTAAGGACATGACGTTGTTTGCTGCCTCTGATATCAAGCTAAAGCGAGTAAGGACAGTCGTAAAGAATGGAATGGAAAGCACCGGTCTGAGGTGGAATGAGAAGAAGTGTGCAGTTATCCAAGTGAAGAGGGGACAATCAACCAAGGAAGTGGAGATATGAAGATAGCTTATCTTAAGCCTATCAAGAGCTTGGACCAACATAACACCTATAAGTTCCTAGGTGTCTCCGAAAACACCAAGCAAGAGAATAAGCAAGTACTGGAAGCCGCAGCAAAGACATACCTACAGAGGCTATCAATCATTTGGTCCAGCCCATTGTCAGATCATGCAAAGGTAGTGGCATCTAATCAGCACGCTTTACCAGTACTTACATACTTGATGTGGACACAAACTAAACCGATAGCAAACGTCCAACTGATTGACAGAGAGGCTAGGAAGATCATCGTGAAGAATGGAGGAAATCACCTTAAGGGATCGACAGCGATATTCTACATGTCTAGGAAGCTCGGTGGAAGAGGTATTATGTCCGTGGAGAATGAATACAAGAACACTAAGATCAAATCAGCAGGAAAGCTTTACTGTAACACTGAATATACGATGGCAGCAGTAAGATCGTTTGAAGAGCCAGCCATACGAAATGGACGCCACTAGCAAAATAGTTCATCATTCTATTCCCAAGCCTCTCAATCTATTGTTAGCTGACACTGATAGCTCATTTCCGCATCAAGAATATTGGAGAACAAAGAACTGCTCTGTCTTGTGTGAAAATGATGATTCACAATGTCCCAGCTGTCACCAATATTCACACAAGTCAGAGCTAAATCACAAGGCTAAAGAGAAGAAGCTGATTGAACCTGCCCATTTATTTTCTCCAATATCTTAGACAGCCCCATAGCGGAGTAAACTCACTCTGCAAAGGCAACGGCTTAGGTGTGCGGAGCTCGAACGAAAGATTGTAAAAATGGAGGCTGAAATAAAGAAATCAAGCATAGAGGTAGATCATCAGCTGAGTGAGGACCGGTTGACATTCTAAGTAAATCAGGCAAAAAACTAACACCATTCATGAAGCTGTTCTGGCAGCAACAAAAAAAGTTGATGGGTCGCAGCTCTGCCGGTGTAAGATTCCATCCAATGATAATAAGATATTGTTTGTCGCTTGCTACAAAATCTCCAGCATGTTACGAAAAACTGCGGAGAAACGGCATCCTGGTGCTTCCAAGTCAAAGAACCCTCAAAGACTACAGGAACTGTATTCGTCGAAAGGCAGGATTTCAAAAGGAAGTTATCGAGGAGTCGAAAGAGATGACCAGTAGTTACTTTGATGTACAAAGGTACATAGTACTTTTGTTTGAAGGGATGAAAGTCAGTTCAAACCTAGTGTTTGACAAAAACAACTGGCGAACTTATTGGTTACTTAGATCTGGGAGATCTAGACTAAAAGGATAGACTGACAGCTTAAGCCTTTGCTTTTTTGGAAACTGTAATGAATACAATATAGCTTCGATTAATTCTAATAAAGAAAGGAGAACCCGAGGAAGCCATGATTTTAAATTTATTGTACCGAAAGGACATAAAGATAATTTTAGATTTTCTTTTTTCCCCAGGACAATCACTGAATGGGACAAACTTCCAAAAGAAACTGTTTCCAGCCAATCCGTATTAATAAAAGCAAACTAACTTAAATTTATTTATCAGTAGTTTTAAATAGTTTGTAATAGTTTTCAATAGTTTTTAATAGTGTTGTATATTTAGTATAGCTTCACTTATTATTATCTTAGAGTTGCGGTGATGTCCTAAACGATTTTGCCGACATAACGATATTTAGATTTAGATTTAGCTATGATTGTGATGTGTAAAAGATAACACCAGCTAAATGACAATTTGTCAGAAGCCCGGAACCCCGCGAACTTGAAATATCATGCCTTTCCACTTGGTGTTAACATCCCTCATGATTTTTGACAACAAAAAAAAGATGTTTCTTTTACTCACAAATGACTTCAATACCTAATCTCGAACAGACTGTTCGAAGAGTTTTTACAGATATGGATTCTGTAAAGCAAATATTAAGAAAAGTAAATGTGATGCGATTGCTAGCATCTAAGGCAATCGACTATCCTCGTCATAGTAGTAAAGCGATATAACGATTGTATTGTATAATTATCGCCTTCTCAATCACGTGCATAAAGTTGTTTCATAATACTATTCTACTGTTCACCAAAAACATTGTCATTGTGTCTATCTATGCTAGCACAATGAAAGTAGTATACTGCGTCAAACGCTGCTTCACCATACTTTTAAAGTGACTTGAGTTGATAAGTTAGATTTTAAAGCCGCTATCTCTTCAGTTTTTCCCGTCAAAATCGTGAGGACAAATGATATCTCCTTTAAGGTCATCAAAGTTGATGTGACCCCAACTACCAGAAGTCTCATCTACAAGTTTGACTTGCGCATATTGACCAATAAACTCCTCTACGTCCCAGCTCTTACGGGTCATATTCTCCAGACAGTTTCCTGTCTCTTTTCTGACGATCTGAATGCAACGACAAACATAAAGGGTTTTTAAACCTTTGTTTCGACGATTGTTGACATATCTAGTACGACTACATCGTACATTAATTCACTTGCAATGCTTTAAACTTAGGGGAAAAAATTCTTGTTTCCAAGGAGGGTAAGCTAAAGACTAAAAAAGTGAAACATTGTGCCAGACGTGAAGTTGATTATCTCGCGGACTTTCCCTTAAGTAAGCTCAACAAAAGCCATTTCTAAGTCAAAAAATGTTTCAAAAGGAAAACCAAACGTTTTGGACACTTGGTTATCTCAGGGTCATCATCACTTCCGCAAATGATGACCAAGGGTCGAAAATGCTTAGATTTTACTTGTAAATATATTTTTCCCTGTAAATATTTCAATTTAAACCAAAGCGAAGTTTATGGATATCACGAAGCTCAAAACGGTTTAGCAATTTTGAAAGACAAAATCTCTGATACCTTGATCAATGTACCTAAGCTGTTTTATAGGAATCAAAGGACACATAATGGTCAAAGTGAATAATCTCACCTGGTTGTTGACAATAAGCTCCGCACGAACCTCATTTACTTCACATCCTCCACCAATGAGAAACGAAATATTCTTGCCAACAATACGAAAACAAAGTGAAGTGAGAGTTCCATGGGGTTTGTCGGCTCCATCTGGATGCTGCCCTCCTACGGGAAAGCTCTCATTTGGCCGTTTCTCAGCTCCCCCTACCCACCAGTCCCCTTGAGGCTGGGCGCTTTTCTTGCGCGCGACTGGATTGTCACCAAATGTTGGCTGGTACATGAAAGCTCTGCCTGTCATTTCCCACCCGCCGATTCCATCTTCAAAGTCAAAGCTGCAGGCTACATTAAAAAAAAAAAAGAAAAAAACCGAAATCTTTTATTCCCCTGATTATAATTCGGTATTGATTCCACTCTACAGTTTTTATTTAATTACCTCTCTTGCAGTATACACCAGTTAATCCTAAAGGACATTTACAACGAAATCCTTTATCAGTGTATCCAGCTTGACATGTGCCATTGTTGAAACAGAAACTGCTTCTGCAGGGATTCTATGCAAGACAAATTGTTGAAGACAAAATCATCGATTAGTTTACTTTCCCGGGTTATCATGTAATCTCGAATGAGCACATTCTTTCTGGAACGATACCTTCTTGAGGCTTCTTTATAACTTAAGTGAAGACAAGAATTAATTACATTTTATTAGTCATTAAACCAGTAAAATATATCAATCGCTGTACTCGATTTTCAATGGGTCTCTTTATTTTAGCCACGAGTATCTTGTTGTTTCATTTTTTAACATCGTAGAGATGACACCGTTGGTGTATCTTAGCTTTGGCATTCTCCCTTCACGTGACTCCTCATAAGTACATAAAAGTTGTCGAAGGATTTTTTTAGTGAAGTTTTCTTTGAAAGGTCTCCATCAATCTCTGTTTCTAGAATTACCATACAAAGGAAAACTCGCCCAAGAGATAAATAGTCAATCTTGCCGTATTTATGTGGGTTATTTTATAGCTTCACAAAGTCTTTCTCGATAGTTTTATTAAGTAACACTGGCAAAAAATCGTTTTATAGATAAGTAAAAAGTCTCTAATGTTTGTAACAATGTGATATTGATATAATATATGGAAAAATCTCTCAATCTCATACCATCGAAATCAGGTCAAAACGTTCCTCAGGATGTACAATGCAGTACTAAGGAATCATTTCAATTCAATACATGCACACGAAATGCAAGGGTAGTTTAAGAGGTAATCTATCGAACTGATCGCCCAGAATAATTGTTCATCGCCTAAAATAAGTCACTTTACCTCGATACTGAGATGAGTGTAGTCTTGTTTACTCTGAAGGTTGGACGAGCCTGGACTTTCGTCCGAAGCGTTGTTCAACTCACAAGTGTAGTACCCTCCTTGTGAAGGACCAACATTTATGGACACACAATTGGGCTCTTTATAACACAGCAAATAACAACTGCCTTGGTGTATCACCTCTTCAAGCCTGATCAAATGGCCTTTCAAGACTCTGTCCTCTATGGGTTCTTTGAAAATAATGGATCGGCATTCTACACCTATTTGGTTTGCAAACGATAGAACAAGTTCATGCACAGTTTTGGTTTAGAATAAGATAATGTCAGGGTAATATCCTTAACAAATTAATTTGCCTCGAGAGACTCTGGATAATGGTTTGTCGCTGCCTTTTTGAACTCTAGGAGTTTTCCCTGACACGGTATCCTAGGAGACTCAAACTCCTGCTTGTTAGTTTTTCACCGAAGAAAGAACTTGTCTCAGCAGTCTCTGTGATTTTACCGTTAGATTTTGAATGTGCACTGGAAGAAATTGTGAGAACCGGAGGCAAGTTACGGGTCAAAGAGGAAGCAATTAATTTCCATCCATTTTTAAGTCATCATGTCATACTAAAAATAACTATTGAAA
Source organism: Stylophora pistillata (assembly GCF_964205215.1). NCBI lineage: Eukaryota > Metazoa > Cnidaria > Anthozoa > Scleractinia > Pocilloporidae > Stylophora > Stylophora pistillata. The sequence goes on along the minus strand of NC_142526.1, from coordinate 1,978,582 downwards.
GCGACAAACAGGCCCCCACAGTCCCATGCCTTGAATGTTGATCTCCTTCCTGCACTGTTCATTAGTAGATACGGAGTCCTCGATAAAAGCCAGGATGAAGAGACAAAAGCTTGGCGTTAACATCTTTCCTGTAAGAATAATATTTGGTATATCCGTCAGTATAATCTTATAAAGACATCAAGCTTACGGTGAGTTTAGAGAAAGCACAAGATGGATCAGAGAGCACTTTGGCAAAAGCTTCTTGCCTCCCTGTTGCATAACATGAAAATTGGTAATGTTTTATGCCAGCAGCTCTAACAAACATTATAACATAGCTTGTAAATTCGTGTAATCAAATTCAGTAGCGAGAGCGTGCTTCAATTTTCCATGGTGCGCGCTGCTGACGTCAGCAAACAATTGCCTCGCGAAAAAAACTTTTTCTCGCGAGTAACTTCAGCATTTTTCATTAAAAAACGGGAAAAACTTCCGCTAAAAAGTCGAATTAGAAATGGCAACAAGCGAACAAGCCGATAAAGATCTGCTTACTTTTTCTTTGGGAATGGATTTTTTAACTCCCGAAAAAGAACCCAGAGAAAGGGAAAACAAAACAATCAACGGTTTCTAACTTCATTTCCATGCATGAATTCCCCTGTCAGTTATTGACCAATTTGAGGCAAGATCATTGAAACATGGCGAAATACTTTTCGGAACAAAATAAACAACGCATTGAAGCGTAGGAGAGGGAATTTCTGCCCTTTATTCATAAACTAGAGCGTTGAAAATGTTATAAAACAATTGTTTCATTCGTCAGCTGTGAGTTCATCGAGATATGAAGCACTTGGGAAGTTTAGAGAGCACTCAAGAAGCTAGAGTTACTCGAGGCTACGCCTCGAGCAACTCTTACGCATATTTCGTGCTGTCCAAACTTCCCGCGTGCTTCATATCTCGATGAATGCACGCTGACATATGAACCAACTGTTAAATTTTCGGTAACAAAATAAGGGTGTCACGGATTAAGAGAATCTACTTTTATTTGGTTTTTCTCTTTTTTTTTGTCTATTTTTAACATGTTTAACTATTCGAGCGATTGTTGCGCAGAGATTGTTGTGAGGCGTGAGTAGTCCAGTGGTCAGTGCGCTGGACTCTAGGTCAGATGGCCCGGGTTCAAGTCCTGGCTGGGGCTTGACGTTGTGTCCTTAAGCAAGACGCTTCACTCACATTGCTTCGTCTTCTCGGATAGGACGTAAAGCCGGAGGTCCCGTCTCCTGCACCTATCAATTAGTTAATTTCGGCAAGGGACGTTAAAGAACCCACATCACGAGATTACTGTGATGTGGTCTGGCCTGTTTACTGGGAATGGGGGGAGGGGGCATCTGTAAAAATTTCTCCTTTATTAATTGTAAACTGCCGCCGGCAGTCTGGAAAAGTCCCCCGCACAGTGTTGTAAAGCGCATTAGAGCATTTACATGGAAATGCGCTATAGAAATTGATCTATATATATTATTATTATTATTGTTGTGAGATTTAAGTATTTTTATGGCTTAAAATAAAAACGGGTTTCCATCATTTCTCCTCGACTTCACTTCAAAACTGATGACAAGTAAAGTCTCTTACCTTTAAAAGTATAGAACCACTTAGCCTTTTTTTTGTTTGTTTGGTTGTTTTATGCTGACCCGCCATCCGGTAAGTTTCTATCTCGACGTCGTTGGTTGATGCTGTGAAGCTATATTTTAAATCTAAAGAAACTCCGAACCTTCGCCTGAATTCCCTCTCCTGCCTTAATGGAGATTAGTTTGACAGATTGAGCCACTGCTATTTGGTAAACGGTAATGAATACAAAATAGCCTCAATTAACAATTTTAATTACAAAACGTAACAGCAGGTGAATGTCAATTTGACAGGAGCCCGAAACCCCGCGAACGTGTCCGACATCTCGGCCGAATTGTTATTGACAATACAAAACATTATTTTTGTTCACGAGGCTTTGTTCTTTACTACTCTTGGGACGCACTCGCATAAATGTTTTGTTAGCGCATTCCTCTCACACAACTTCATCTATCGTTTCAAAACAAAGAGAAATTGATTTTAGAAATATAGAAAAAGGAAAGCAGTTAATAACCGACGTCTTTGGCTGTAGCTTTGTCAATTCCAACTTTATCTTTTGTGATATATTTTCAGCACGACAATTTGAACTACGTACTTTTTTTCGGTGAACTTTAATGAACAGAACGCCCCTTCCCATTTCTATTTTATTCAAAGAAATGGATCGAAAATGATGAACACCTGATTAAGACCTCCTTAAGTAATTATAAATATCTGTTTGATGCATAAACTTTGTTTTTTCATTTTCTATTCTTCCTCAGGTTGACAGGAATGGCTACAAAAACAACGGTCTTGCATTTGCATATTCACACAATTTTCGTAGAATGTGTGGAACAATACTAAACTGAATAATAACCTGATGATGAATAATTTACATAAGCTCGCTCAACAGTCGAAGCTAAAGTGGGAGTCCTTAAACACGAAGGCCCGCTATATAAGGAAGTCTTCTCTGGGAAGACTTGGGCTCATTTGTCACTCACCGTTGACGTGTGCGGGTCAAATTTAAATGCTGGTAGACGAACAAAAGGAGGTAATGAGATATCTATTGTTAACTTCTACCAGCATGGTGGAATGAGGTAACGTGCGAACCACCTACTTCGATCTCAAATTTACCGCCACAAATAAAGACAGTTTCCATTTGAGAAAGGAATTACAAATCTCAAAAATTCTTGTATTGTGACGAAGAAATAAAACAATTTTGAGGAATGCGCCCGCTGCTCACTGCTTTGGAGTAGCTGTAGCTTAAGTTGACTTGACTTTAAGAGTTCTACATCACACGACGGTTGATGGACAAATGGTCCAGTGGGACCTAAGGCTCCTTATATAGCGCGCTATCGTGTTTAACTTTTTGGCAATATCATTGCCTTGGCTAGAGTTCTCCAAATCCTGCCACCTGTCTTTAAGTTACATGATTCTTTGAACCCAGATCGTCCGTGATCAGTTTAGATTGACCGGGTAATACCAGGACACCAATGACACACTGTTAACAGGCGTCTAAAACGTCCACATTAAGCCCCTTTGGAAATCGAAAACACTATTAACTTTAGCTATTCTACATCCACAGTAAAAGTTCAAGATCTCTTTTCCCAAGAAATCCTTAATAAATATCAATTAACGACCACGACCTTTCTTAGCGTCTTCCTTAAAAAAATGCAATACCTGTCCCTATTGTGCTCGCCAACTTTTAAGCAACTTTTGGCGTTGGAGGAAGTTTTTGCGATTCTGGTAACAGCGAGAATATTTTGAATTTGTATATTTGAGAAATGTTGTCGCATGATAAAGTTTAGAGCACATGTCAATTGAGCAGAAACATGTCAACGATTTCATATGAAACTTCAATTAAAACAAATTTCTCGAATGTTTCTCAACCTTTTGAACACACAACCTGTCATTTGACATCGTTTGGTTCGACAAGACACTAGATGAGGCATGTGTTTTTTCCTGTTGGACTTAAGTCATGAATATCCTTAAATTTCGCTGGCATTTAAGAGGAACTCGTCAGTTCGACTTAAGTCATGAATATCCTTAAATTTTTCCCATGTTTACGTGTATTTCTTTAAAGGAAAGTTATAAAAATATTTTTCTACAGTAAAGTTGGTGATTATTGTGGAGAACGAATAATAAAAACTTTGATTACCTTTTCTTCCAAAATAATCAAGAAATTCAGGTAAAAGCTTTTAAAATTTGGGTAGCAACGTTTTGGATTTTGGCACTCTTTTGGCAATCTTTTGGGAATTCTGGTAGGCAACTTCCCAGCATTTTGGGAGCACAGCGGGACGTGCATAATATCTACCCCAGAGCAACATTTCACTGGCGCCAAGACCTCGTCTAGCTAGAAGTTGTATATAAATTACTCCGATTGGCAAATAGTTAACCATTTTTAAATCTTTAAAAAACCTTTTAAATCTTTAAAAGATTGTAAATGAGTGTCAAAAACTGTTTTCTTCTGCTATGACTTATTTAAAACAATTGCATTTAGATGGTGCGGACACGTAGAAACCTAAATATAGAACTTCTTTAACTAGGAACAGGTGGAATTCAGATCACAAATCAGAAATACCTAGTTTGAGCTCAAGGAAAAGTAGTTAACAGACCTCTAACAATTTTAGATTTGCTCGTACCACTGTGGTTTTCAGGCTAAAATCATGACCATGTTCGAAGAAAATAATAAACTGTACTTTGAAACAGCACCTGATCACATCTAGATAAACAGACTTAAATACATGACTAACCCAGCACGCTGTTTATTCCTAAGAATATCCAATATTTGGTATTTCCCCTGGGAAATCGCGTCATGGAAAGAGCAGTAGATTTCTTTCTTTCCCAACCTGCTTGTGCTGGTCAACCAAGGAAATTTTCGGGAAAACATTTTGTTCTTATTTTATACAACTGTCTTCCGCTTTCCACCCCATCTCTAAGGGGTATCCAGTGCTTCATTTACTAATTAAGTATTAACTTACCTTGAAAATCGCTTTTGTTTGTATTTGGCTCTTCAAAACGTCACAATCGTTTCAAAAAGATTTTAAAATGAGATTGTGGAAAAATCTTTTTTGTGGTCGTAGTATTACAATTTGATGGTAGGTCATTTGTTTACGTAGATGCGAAACACTATCCCTTAGCCCCTTTTTCAACGCGCAATTCCATCTTAAATGCTTACTCCCGCTCTGCAGCTGTATTCGTCTATTTCTTACTGTTTTCTACCTGCTGTGAATATCTGGACTTAAACACTTATCTAAGTAAGCCAGCATCCCTACGTTATGCTGTTTTTAATCCTGCTAATTCTGAAGCTGCTGAAAGTCCGTCATCAAAGGTTTCCTATCTCGTCGACAGCCGCCATCTTTGTTGGAGATTTAGGTGTAGACGTTTCTTCTCTGCTCGGCTCAGCCATACTCCAACATCCATCTCATCCTTCCAACTCGCAGATCTTTTCATCCGTGGAGATGTCCAAGTCAATCCAGGCCCGATCAAGTGCAAGCTTTGCTGTCGAACGATTGCATGTAACCATCGAACTTTGAAATGTGGTATTTGTTCCTGCAATTACCATATCAAATGCGGTGAAGTTAAGCCGAAGGATATAAAGAGAACTCAGAGGCCACCCGCATAACCTGGTCGTGTCCTGCTTGTGTAACTACTTATCGGACCCATATGAGCCATCTTACATCCGCTGCCATGGGCGAGTCACGTCTTGGTTTGGTTGATCTATCATTCTCAGCCGTACAAGCTTCTGAGCAACACAGTGAAATACCTGGAATTCCTGACGATTTTGTATCTGATCACCCGAAAAAAGGTTTGACTATCTGTCACTTAAATATATGCCATCTGTCGAACAAGTTAGATAAAATCAAATTACTATTGTCATCCTTAGTTCGTCATCGGCATGGTAAACCAAATCTCATATTGGGCATCAGCGAGTCGTTTCTTGATGACTCCTGGTCCAGTGCTGCCTTGACTGTCGATGATTATAATTTGTTTCGGGAAGATCGCCACACTGGTGCTGGTGGTGGCTTATTGATCTATGTTCCATCACATCTTTTTGTAAAGAGACGGAGTGATTTGGAAATGGAAGGTGTCGAGACCATTTGGCTCGAACTTCAATTCCCTCGTTCGAGGTAACGCATGTTTTTTTTTTGTTGTTGTTGTTTACAGACCCCTCTCCGCAAATGTTGCTTTTACGGGTCTTCTGGAAGAAATGCTGTCTCACTCTGACTGCAAAAATTTACAGTCGTACTCGGTGATTTTAATTTTGACCTGCTGGAAATGCCAAGACCAAGTGCAACAAAAAACTATTTAAATATATTTCAAACTCTGGGCTTTGAACAATTAATAACAAAAGCAACCGTACCTATTTCTAATTTTCCTTTGGACCACATATTTGTTTCCCAGAAAGACTTTGTTACAGACTCTGGAACTCTACCGCTGTCATTGAGTGATTACCTTCATATTTCTGTATCTTTAAATTCCAGGAGTAATATTTTTAAACAGCCCGACCATAAAACTCTAC